>NC_134493.1:43089834-43382334 GCF_040206685.1 Ascaphus truei
TGTGTGTGTGTGTGTGTGTGTGTGTGTGTGTGTGTGTGTGTGTGTGTGTGTGTGTGTGTGTGTGTGTGTGTGTGTGTGTGTGTGTGTGTGTGTGTGTGTGTATATATATATTTCCTTTTATGGTAATGATTGATTTTCCTGCATAGTGATTCAATGTGTTGTATAATTTTCCCGTCACCTTTCTGGATTCTGAACAGCTTCCTCTCCACAAACCAGTACTGTGTGAGGTGTCTGCTTGTGACATTGTCACCCAGATGTTTCTGATGTCACCAGGCATCAAACACGATCAGATAGTTATTTATTACACAGAGGGTGCAGCATCTTCAGGGCCCCACTAGGAAATGAGTGGTACTGTGCTTAAAGGCTTAATGCTCCGCCCTTCCTTTGTAACGCTAAACCAAGTAACGCGAGACCGCACATAACGCTGGAAGAAAAGGTCACCGCTTTATTTTAACATCCGCTGTTAAAACCCACCAGCCTCCCCGCCAGGCAGCATGATCCATGCGAATGGGGAGGCGGGAGATCCTTGCCCAGCAGCCCTCAATTGGCCGCGCTCCCCCCACCCCAAGCATGTGAATGGGGGGGGAGAGGAAGAGATCCTTGCCCAGCAGCCAGCAATTGGCCACGCTACCTCCCCCCGCCCAAAGCATGTGAATGGGGGGGGGGGGGGGAGGGGAAGAGATCCTTGCCCAGCAGCCAGCAATTGGCCACACTCCCTCCCCCTGCCCAAAGCATGTGAATGGGGGGGGGATATCCTCGCCCAGCCAGCAATTGGCTGATCCCCCTCCCCATCCCAAGCACCGTAAGATGGGAGGGGGAGATCCTTATGAGCCGATGTTGGGCTGCTTCCCTCCCCCTCCCGCCCCTAGGGTCAGCTTAGGTCCAGCCCTAAAGCTGGCGCCCAGCCTTTTACCAGCGTTGATTGGGCATAGGCCAGCCCGGCCCTAAAGCCGGCGCCTCCAGCCTGCCGAGCTGCTCTAGGGGCTCCAGCTGAGGGACGGACCCTAAAGTCCTCGCCCGTTCTCCGTCTCCTGAGCTTGGTTGGCGCGGCAGCTCCGCTGTGACGAGGAGACAAACTGCTCCTGTGTGATACAAAACTGAGTTAGTATAATACTCCAAAACAGTTTAATACAACAGCCAAACATTGGGGGTGGGTGGGATTCCGTCAGCTCTGCCTCTCCCCTCTGAGGACCCGCTCATTATACCCTCTCCCCCCTCACATGGGAGGGGATAAGCAGCTTTCCCCACTCCGTGGGGGAGGGGAGTCAGCCGACCCCCCCCAGCTCATGCCCATCAGGCCTACGCCCCCATGCTGGGGCCTCTGCCTCTTCATTATTGTAGAACTTGTAAAAGGAGCAATCCAAGATGTTTATTTTCTTATTTTTTTACTACCATAGGTTTGAAGCACGGGGTCTCCAGAGCAGGGACCCCCTGCTGCCCAAGATACAGACCTCCCGTAGGGGGCGCCGGTATCTCAGCAAAGTTTAAAGCTCCCACGTCACGTGAGCCAATAGGAAGCCGAACCTGATGACATCACGGCTTCCTATTAGTCCACAGGGAGCTTTGAGACTCCGCCATTACGTGAACCCCAGTTAGCCGAGCAGCTACCGGCACCTCCTATGGAGGTTTGTATCTCAGGAACAGGGGTTCCCCGGAGCTGAAATTAATGGGGTTCAACTCAGGAGACCCCCTGCTTCAATCCTATGGTAAAAAAAAAATGCCAAAATAATTGGGCGCTTGGATTGTCTCTTTAAACAATCATGTATGATTAGTGCACCCAGAATGTTTCATGTGCTGCAGAGGAGGTGATCTGAGCATGCTGTGTGACCCTTGCAATCTGTTCTAAGGTTCTCAATTAGTATATCAGCTCATTAAGTGCTGGAGGCTTATACAATGCATTTCAGCATAATACCTTGCCGACCTTTTGTACGGTGTGGGTGGGGATTGGGGTCCCCCTCTGACCCGTGGGTTAGGGTTGTGGTTACTTTGACCTGTGGGTTAGGGTTCGTCAGACCTGCGGGTGAGGGTTGGAGTCCCTCTGACCTGTAGGTGAGGGTTGGGGTTCATTTGACCTGTGGGTTGGGGTTCATTTGACCTGCGGGTTAGAATTGGGGTTCCTCTGACTTGTGGGTTGGAGTTGGGGGTCCCTCTGACCTGTGGGTTGGTGTCACTCTGACCTGTGACTGAGGGTTAGGGTCCCTCTAACCTGTGGGTTAGTGTTGGGGTTCCTCCAACCTGTGGGTTAGTGTTGGGGTTCCTCCAACCTGTGGGATAGTGTCAGGGTTCCTCTGACCTGTGGGTTAGTGTTGAGGTTACTCTGACCTGTGGGTTAGTGTTGAGGTTCCTCTGACCTGTGGGTTGGTGTTGATTTTCCTCTGACCAGTGGGATAGTGTCAGGGTTCCTCTGACCTGTGGGTTGGTGTTGAGGTTCCTCTGACCTGTGGGTTAGTGTTGAGGTTCCTCTGACCTGTGGGTTAGTGTCGGGGTTCCTCTAACCTGTGGGATAGTGTCAGGGTTCCTCTGACCTGTGGGATAGTGTTGGGGTTCCTCTGACCTGTGGGATAGTGTCGGGGTTCCTCTGACCTGTGGGATAGTGTTGGGGTTCCTCTGACCTGTGGGTTAGTGTTGGGGTTCCTCTGACCTGTGGGATAGTGTTGGGGTTCCTGTGACCTGTGGGTTAGTGTTGGGGTTCCTCTGACCTGTGGGATAGTGTTGGGGTTCCTGTGACCTGTGGGTTAGTGCTGGGGTTCCTCTAACCTGTGGGTTAGTGTTGAGGTTCCTCTGACCTGTGGGATAGTGTCAGGGTTCCTCTGACCTGTGGGTTGGTGTTGAGGTTCCTCTGACGTGTGGGATAGTGTTGGGGTTCCTTTTACCTGTGGGATAGTGTTGGGGTTCCTCTAACCTGTGGGATAGTGTCAGGGTTCCTCTGACCTGTGGGTTAGTGTCGGGGTTCCTCTGACCTGTGGGATAATGTCGGGGTTCCTCTGACCTGTGGGATAGTGTCGGGGTTCCTCTGACCTGTGGGATAGTGTTGGGGTTCCTCTGACCTATGAGTTAGTGCTGGGGTTCCTTTTACCTGTGGGATAGTGTCAGGGTTTCTCTGACCTGTGGGTTAGTGTCGGGGTTCCTCTGACCTGTGGGTTAGTGTCGGGGTTCCTCTAACATGTGGGATAGTGTTGGGGTTCCTCTGACCTGTGGGATAGTGTTGGGGTTCCTGTTACCTGTGGGATAGTGTTGGGGTTCCTCTGACCTGTGGGTTAGTGTTGGGGTTCCTCTGACCTGTGGGATAGTGTTGGGGTTCCTTTTACCTGTGGGATAGTGTCAGGGTTCCTCTGACCTGTGGGTTAGTGTCAGGGTTCCTCTGACCTGTGGGTTAGTGTCGGGGTTCCTCTGACATGTGGGATAGTGTCGGGGTTCCTCTGACCTGTGGGATAGTGTTGGGGTTCCTCTAACCTGTGGGATAGTGTCAGGGTTCCTCTAACCTGTGGGTTGGTGTTGAGGTTCCTCTGACCTGTGGGTTAGTGTCGGGGTTCCTCTGACCTGTGGGATAGTGTCGGGGTTCCTCTGACCTGTGGGATAGTGTCGGAGTTCCTCTGACCTGTGGGATAGTGTTGGGGTTCCTCTAACCTGTGGGATAGTGTCAGGGTTCCTCTAACCTGTGGGGTAGTGTCGGGGTTCCTCTGACCTGTGGGATAGTGTCGGAGTTACTCAGACCTGTGGGTTAGTGTCGGGGTTCCTCTGACCTGTGGGTTAGTGTCGGGGTTCCTCTGACCTGTGGGATAGTGTTGGGGTTCCTCTAACCTGTGGGGTAGTGTCGGGGTTCCTCTGACCTGTGGGATAGTGTCGGGGTTCCTCTGACCTGTGGGATAGTGTTGGGGTTCCTCTGACCTGTGGGATAGTGTTGGGGTTCCTCTGACCTGTGGGATAGTGTCAGGGTTCCTCTGACCTGTGGGATAGTGTCAGGGTTCCTCTAACCTGTGGGTTGGTGTTGAGGTTCCTCTGACCTGTGGGTTAGTGTCGGGGTTCCTCTGACCTGTGGGATAGTGTCGGGGTTCCTCTGACCTGTGGGATAGTGTCGGAGTTCCTCTGACCTGTGGGATAGTGTTGGGGTTCCTCTAACCTGTGGGATAGTGTCAGGGTTCCTCTAACCTGTGGGGTAGTGTCGGGGTTCCTCTGACCTGTGGGATAGTGTCGGAGTTACTCAGACCTGTGGGTTAGTGTCGGGGTTCCTCTAACCTGTGGGGTAGTGTCGGGGTTCCTCTGACCTGTGGGATAGTGTCGGGGTTCCTCTGACCTGTGGGTTAGTGTCGGGGTTCCTCTGACCTGTGGGATAGTGTCGGGGTTCCTCTGACCTGTGGGATAGTGTCGGGGTTCCTCTGACCTGTGGGATAGTGTCGGGGTTCCTCTGACCTGTGGGATAGTGTCGGGGTTCCTCTGACCTGTGGGATAGTGTTGGGGTTCCTCTAACCTGTGGGTTGGTGTTGAGGTTCCTCTGACCTGTGGGATAGTGTCAGGGTTCCTCTAACCTGTGGGATAGTGTCAGGGTTCCTCTGACCTGTGGGATAGTGTCGGGGTTCCTCTGACCTGTGGGATAGTGTCGGGGTTCCTCTGACCTGTGGGTTAGTGTCGGGGTTCCTCTGACCTGTGGGATAGTGTCGGGGTTCCTCTGACCTGTGGGATAGTGTTGGGGTTCCTCTAACCTGTGGGATAGTGTCAGGGTTCCTCTAACCTGTGGGGTAGTGTCGGGGTTCCTCTGACCTGTGGGATAGTGTCGGAGTTACTCAGACCTGTGGGTTAGTGTCGGGGTTCCTCTAACCTGTGGGGTAGTGTCGGGGTTCCTCTGACCTGTGGGGTAGTGTCGGGGTTCCTCTGACCTGTGGGATAGTGTCGGGGTTCCTCTGACCTGTGGGTTAGTGTCGGGGTTCCTCTGACCTGTGGGATAGTGTCGGGGTTCCTCTGACCTGTGGGATAGTGTCGGGGATCCTCAGACCTGTGGGATAGTGTCGGGGTTCCTCAGACCTGTGGGATAGTGTCGGGGTTCCTCTGACCTGTGGGATAGTGTCGGGGTTCCTCTGACCTGTGGGATAGTGTCGGGGTTCCTCTGACCTGTGGGATAGTGTCGGGGTTCCTCTGACCTGTGGGATAGTGTTGGGGTTCCTCTAACCTGTGGGATAGTGTCAGGGTTCCTCTGACCTGTGGGATAGTGTCGGAGTTACTCAGACCTGTGGGTTAGTGTCGGGGTTCCTCTAACCTGTGGGGTAGTGTCGGGGTTCCTCTGACCTGTGGGGTAGTGTCGGGGTTCCTCTGACCTGTGGGATAGTGTCGGGGTTCCTCTGACCTGTGGGTTAGTGTCGGGGTTCCTCTGACCTGTGGGATAGTGTCGGGGTTCCTCTGACCTGTGGGATAGTGTCGGGGATCCTCAGACCTGTGGGATAGTGTCGGGGTTCCTCTGACCTGTGGGATAGTGTCGGGGTTCCTCAGACCTGTGGGATAGTGTCGGGGTTCCTCTGACCTGTGGGATAGTGTCGGGGTTCCTCTGACCTGTGGGATAGTGTCGGGGTTCCTCAGACCTGTGGGATAGTGTTGAGGTTCCTCTAACCTGTGGGATAGTGTTGAGGTTCCTCTGACCTGTGGGATAGTGTTGAGGTTCCTCTAACCTGGCACAAAAGGGAAATCACTTTTAAAATAGATTTATAAAAACTCATTTAAATATATCCACAACATAAGTGAATAAAAAGACGACGTGCTGAGTGGCGCCTGGCAGCAGAAGGGTGTCCATGTTTATTTATTATTACAGTATATATAATAATTACATATGAATAAATATGTCATTAGTGAGAATTATTGTTCATATACCTGTGCAGTGCGCGCACACTGTACAATTCACCCCCAGGCTGAAGAGCTGACAATCTTTGTTGGTACCTGTCTCTCAGGTACAGTGCTGTGTGCAGTGACGGTGCGGGTGGTACGGGAGTAAGGCTCTGAGAACAGATTAGGTGACACACAATACACCTCCAGCCATCTCCACACACTGTAACATCTCTAACTGCGAGGGTCACTCATTAGGGGGCAGTGTCTCCCACAGTTTCCCTCTCAGACGCGCCATCAAATAATCTAACTTTCTGCAGTTACAGCATTTCCATTCAAAAGGAATTGTGATCATGAGCGTTCGAAACTTCACATAACAGCACTCCCCTCCCCCACACACTAATCTCCCCCTCCCCCACACACGAATCCCCCCCTCCTCCACACTAATCTCCCCCTCCCCCACACACTAATCTCCCCCCCACACACACTAATCTCCCCCTCCCCCACACACGAATCCCCCCATCTCCACACTAATCTCCCCCTCCCCCACACTAATCTCCCCCTCCCCCACACACTAATCTCCCCCCCACACACTAATCTCCCCCTCCCCCACACACTAATCTTCCCCTCCCACTAATCTCCCCCTCCCTCACACACTAATCTCCCCCTCCCCCACACACTAATCTCCCCCTCCCCCACACACGAATCCCCCCCTCCTCCACACTAATCTCCCCCTCCCCCACACACTAATCTCCCCCCCCACACACACTAATCTCCCCCTCCCCCACACACGAATCCCCCCATCTCCACACTAATCTCCCCCTCCCCCACACTAATCTCCCCCTCCCCCACACACTAATCTCCCCCCCACACACTAATCTCCCCCTCCCCCACACACTAATCTCCCCCTACCCCACACACTAATCTCCCCCTCCCTCACACACTAATCTCCCCCTCCCCCACACACTAATCTCCCCCTCCCCCACACACTAATCTCCCCCTCCCCCACACACTAATCTCCCTCCACACACTAATCTCCCCCTCCGCCACACACTAATCTCCCCCTCCCCCACACACTAATCTCCCCCACACACAAATCCCCCCTCCTCCACACTAATCTCCCCCTCCCCCACACTAATCTCCCCCTCCCCCACACACTAATCTCCCCCTCCCACTAATCTCCCTCTCCCTCACACACTAATCTCCCCCTCCCCCACACACGAATCCCCCCCTCCTCCACACTAATCTCCCCCTCCCCCACACACTAATCTCCCCCTCCTCCACACTAATCTCCCCCTCCCCCACACTAATCTCCTCCTCCCCCACACACTAATCTCCCCCTCACACACTAATCTCCCCCTCCCCCACACACTAATCTCCCCCTCCCCCACACACTAATCTCCCCCTCCCCCACACACTAATCTCCCTCCACACACTAATCTCCCCCTCCGCCACACACTAATCTCCCCCTCCCCCACACACTAATCTCCCCCACACACAAATCCCCCCTCCTCCACACTAATCTCCCCCTCCCCCACACTAATCTCCCCCTCCCCCACACACTAATCTCCCCCTCCCACTAATCTCCCTCTCCCTCACACACTAATCTCCCCCTCCCCCACACACGAATCCCCCCCTCCTCCACACTAATCTCCCCCTCCCCCACACACTAATCTCCCCCTCCTCCACACTAATCTCCCCCTCCCCCACACTAATCTCCTCCTCCCCCACACACTAATCTCCCCCCCACACACTAATCTCCCCCTCCCCCACACACGAATCCCCCCTCCTCCACACTAATCTCCCCCTCCCCCACACTAATCTCCCCCTCCCCCACACACTAATCTTCCCCTCCCACTAATCTCCCCCTCCCTCACACACTAATCTCCCCCTCCCCCACACACTAATCTCCCCCTCCCCCACACACTAATCTCCCCCTCCCCCACACACTAATCTCCCTCCACACACTAATCTCCCCCTCCCCCACACACTAATCTCCCTCCACACACTAATCTCCCCCTCCCCCACACACTAATCTCCCCCTCCCCCACACACTAATCTCCCTCCACACACTAATCTCCCCCTCCCCCACACACTAATCTCCCCCTCCCCCACACACTAATCTCCTCCTCCCCCACACACTAATCTATCTCCAAACACTAATCTCCCCCTCCCCCACACTAATCTCCCCCTCCCCCACACTAATCTCCCCCACACACAAATCTCCCCTTCTCCACACTAATCTCCCCCTCCCCCACACACTAATCTCCCCCCCCCACACACTAATCTTCCCCTCCCACTAATCTCCCCCTCCCTCACACACTAATCTCCCCCTCCCCCACACACTAATCTCCCCCTCCCTCACACACTAATCTCCCCCTCCCCCACACACTAATCTCCCCCTCCCCCACACACTAATCTCCCCCTCCCCCACACACTAATCTCCTTCCACACACTAATCTCCCCCTCCCCCACACTAATCTCCCCCTCCCCAACACATTAATCTCCCCCCCACACTAATCTCCCCCTCCCCCACACACTAATCTAACCCTCCCACTAATCTCCCCCTCACACACTAATCTCCCCCTCCCCCACACATTAATCTCCCCCCCACACACTAATCTCCCCCTCCCCCACACACTAATCTCCCTCCACACACTAATCTCCCCCTCCCCCACACACTAATCTCCCCCACACACACTAATCTCCCCCACCACCCACACACTAATCTCCCCCTCCCCCACACACTAATCTCCCCCTCCCCCACACACTAATCTTCCCCACACACTAATCTCCCCCTCCCCCACACACTAATCTCCCCCTCCCCCACACACTAATCTCCCTCCACACACTAATCTCCCCCACACACTAATCTCCCCCACACACACTAATAACCCCCTCCCCCACACACCAATCACCCCCTCCCCAACACACTAATCTCCCCCTCACTCACACACTAGAGAGGTAATACCGGTATACACATACACGCCCAGATAGGTAATACCGGTATACACATACACGCCCAGAGAGGTAATACCGGTATACACATACACGCCCAGAGAGGTAATACCGGTATACACATACACGCCCAGATAGGTAATACCGGTATACACATACACGCCAAGTGAGGTAATACCGATATACACATACACGCCCAGAGAGGTAATACCGGTATACACATACACGCCCAGAGAGGTAATACCGGTATACACATACACGCCCAGATAGGTAATACCGGTATACACATACACGCCCAGAGAGGTAATACCGGTATACACATACACGCCCAGAGAGGTAATACCGGTATACACATACACGACCAGAGAGGTAATACCTGTATACACATGCACGCCCAGAGAGGTAATACCTGTATACACATACACGCCCAGAGAGGTAATACCAGTATACACATACATGCCCAGAGAGTTAATACCGGTATACACATACCTGCCCAGAGAGGTAATACCGGTATACACATACACGCCCAGAGAGGTAATACCAGTATACACATACATGCCCAGAGAGTTAATACCGGTATACACATACACGCCCAGAGAGGTAATACCGGTATACACATACACGCCCAGAGAGGTAATACCGGTATACACATACACGCCCAGAGAGGTAATACCGGTATACACATACACGCCCAGAGAGGTAATACCGGTATACACATACACGCCCAGAGAGGTAATACCGGTATACACATACATGTCCAGAGAGGTAATACCGGAATACACATACACGCCCAGAGAGATAATACACCGCGGTATACACATACATGTCCAGTATTACCTCCCATTTTGTACTAGACAGTGTGTCCAAATATAGGACAGTCCCGTTCAATACTGGATACATGGCAACCATACTACACGCGCACTCCCTCTCTGCACACACATTCATTCTCTGCACGCACGCTACCTCTGCGCGCATGCTCCCTCTGTGCGCACGCCCTCTCTCTGCGCCCACGCCCCCTCTCTCTGCACGCACGCCCCCTCTCTCTGCACGCACGCCCCCTCTCTCTGCACGCACGCTCCCTCTCTCTGCACGCACGCTCCCTCTCTCTGCACGCACGCTCCCTCTCTGCATGCACACTCCCCGTCTCTGCACACATGCTCCCTCTCTGCGGGGGGACACCCTCTCTGCACACACACACCCTCTCTGCACACATGCTCCCTCTCTGCACACACGCTCCCTCTGTGCACACACGCTCCCTCTCTGCACACACGCTCTCTCTGTGCACACACACGCTCCCTCTGTGCACACACACTCTCCCTCTGTGCACACACACTCTCCCTCTGTGCACACACGCTCTCCCTCTGTGCACACACGCTCTCCCTCTGTGCACACACGCTCCCCTCCCCCCAGGAGATACGGGAAGTGAGAGAGGAAGCCGCTCTGCCTCGGGCAACCTCACACACATGCGGTACTTTGTCCATTTATGGAGCATTAAACAGAGAGCAGCTGAGCGCGGCCGTGTCCAGGCCGGTCATGTGACCAGGGTCCAGCGCAGCACAACTTCCTCATACTGTAACTTCCTGCCTCAGGTCTGATTACTGGCATAACATGAGGGGAACACCCGTGTCACAAACACTCACCCCGTGGGCGATATATCTGCTGAACAGGGGAGATGTACACATTTATTTATTTATAAATAGTTACCTCTCGTTTTCACGTATGTCCTGGGCACAGAGTTATGATGACCAATACATGGTTACATAAGTGAGCAGGGTATACATTATATACAAGACATTGCGTGCACAGATAGAGATAATATATATATTATAGGCGCATGTAACAGTTACCGACCCGATTAAAATGTGAGACAGCTTTAGTTTTGAAAGAACTTAGGCCGCGCCTATAGTGCCGTCGTTGGCGACGGCGACACGGCGAGTGACGTCACCCGTCGCCACCGGCGAAAGTTATGTTTCGCCGGGCGGCGGGGTCGCGGGATTCCGGCAATTTGATTTATTCAAGGGCCGTCACGCGACGGCCCTTGAAAAATCAAATTTTGCCGGCTTCAGATTTTCGCGACAGCAGCATCGCTCCGTCGCCGTCGTGTGCACTATAAGCGCACGCGGAGGCAATGTATTTGTTTTCGGGCGACGTCGCTATAAGAGCGGCGTTAGACTGGTGGCGTCTGTGACAGTCTCCGGTAGACTGTTCCAGTTGTGGGGTGCACGGTGAGAGGAGGAGCGGCCGGATACTTTGCTGAACCTTGGGACCATGAACAGTCTTTAGGACAAAATATAAAAAGAGAGGGGGTGTGCTGCTTTACTGGCTCGTTTTAAAGATGGCCGTCACTTTGCGTTTCTGCGTGGGAGATTTAGAGGTTTTGTTCGCCTCTCCAGCGCTGGATGTAACTTTGTTGCATATTGAATAAGGGTCAGAGATGGACCCTCACCCAGCACTCAATGTACTGGTACCTGCTTTCTTCCTGATCAACATTCCCTTCACCTCATTGTCATTCACTGTGTTTTCCCCTTTTATGGGGGGGAGGGGGGGCTCACTATAAGGGCGTGCTCTGTGTGCAGTGATTCAGTGCGGGGTGCTCTGTGTGCAGTGTGGGGTGTGCAGTGATGCAGTGCGGGGGGCTCTCTATGTGCAGTGATGCAGTGCGGGGGGCTCTGTGTGCAGTGATGCAGTGTGGGGGGCTCTCTGGGTGCAGTGATGTAGTGTGGGGGGGGCTCTCTGGGTGCAGTGATGCAGTGTGGGGGGCTCTCTGGGTGCAGTGATGTAGTGTGGGGGGGGCTCTCTGGGTGCAGTGATGCAGTGTAGGGGCTCTCTGGGTGCAGTGATGCAGTGTGGGGGCTCTCTGGGTGCAGTGATGCAGTGTGGGGGGCTCTCTGGGTGCAGTGATGCAGTGCGGGGGGCTCTGTGTGCAGTGATGCAGTGTGGGGGGCTCTCTGGGTGCAGTGATGCAGTGTGGGGGCTCTCTGTGTGCAGTGATGCAGTGTGGGGGGCTCTCTGGGTGCAGTGATTCAGTGCGGGGGGCTCTGTGTGCAGTGATGCAGTGTGGGGGGGCTCTCTGGGTGCAGTGATGTAGTGTGCGGGGGCTCTCTGGGTGCAGTGATGCAGTGCGGGAGGCTCTCTGGGTGCAGTGATTCAGTGCGCGGGGGGCTCTCTGGGTACATTGATGCAGTGTGGGGGCTCTCTGGGTGCAGTGATGTAGTGTGGGGGGGCTCTCTGGGTGCAGTGATGCAGTGCGGGGGGCTCTCTGGGTGCAGTGATTCAGTGCAGGGGGGGCTCTCTGGGTGCAGTGATTCAGTGCGGGGGCTCTCTGGGTGCAGTGATTCAGTGCGGGGGCTCTCTGGGTGCATTGATGCAGTGTGCGGGGGCTCTCTATGTGCAGTGATGCAGTGCGGGGGGCTCTCTTGGTGCAGTGATGCAGTGCGGGGGGCTCTCTTGGTGCAGTGATGCAGTGTGGGGGGGCTCTCTGGGTGCAGTCATGCAGTGTGTGGGGGGCTCTCTGGGTGCAGTGATACAGTGCGGGAGGGGGGCTCTCTGTGTGCAGTGATACAGTGAGAGGGGCGTCTCTCTGTGTGCAGTGATACAGTGCAGGGGGGCTCTCTGTGTGCAGTGATACAGTGCAGGGGGGGCTCTCTTTGTGCAGTGATACAGTGCAGGGGGGGCTCTCTGTGTGCAGTGATACAGTGCAGGGGGGCTGTGTGCAGTGATACAGTGCAGGGGGGGCTCTCTGTGTGCAGTGATACAGTGCAGTGGGGCTCTGTGTGCAGTGATACAGTGTAGGGGGGTCTCTCTGTGTGCAGTGATACAGTGCAGGGGGCTCTCTCTGTGTGCAGTGATACAGTGCAGGGGGGGCTCTGGGTGCAGTGATACAGTGCAGGGGGGGCTCTCTGTGTGCAGTGATACAGTGCAGGGGGGCTCTCTGTGTGCAGTGATACAGTGCAGGGGGGGCTCTCTGTGTGCAGTGATACAGTGCAGGGGGGCTCTCTGTGTGCAGTGATACAGTGCAGGGGGGCTCTCTGTGTGCAGTGATACAGTGCAGGGGGGCTCTCTGTGTGCAGTGATACAGTGCAGGGGGGCTCTCTGTGTGCAGTGATACAGTGCAGGGGGGGCTCTCTGTGTGCAGTGATACAGTGCAGGGGGGGCTCTGGGTGCAGTGATACAGTTTAGGGGGGGCTCTCTGTGTGCAGTGATACAGTGCAGGGGGGCTCTCTGTGTGCAGTGATACAGTGCAGGGGGGGCTCTCTGTGTGCAGTGATACAGTGCAGGGGGGGCTCTGTGTGCAGTGATACAGTGCAGGGGGGGCTCTCTGTGTGCAGTGATACAGTGCAGGGGGGGCTCTGTGTGCAGTGATACAGTGCAGGGGGGGCTCTGTGTGCAGTGATACAGTGCAGGGGGGGCTCTGTGTGCAGTGATACAGTGCAGGGGGGTCTCTCTGTGTGTAGCTCCTCCCAGCTGCTGCAAGAGGAAGCAGATCTGTAAAGTTCCACACAAAGCAGTAAATTCCTGAGATGCCTCCTCCTCTCCTCCTCTCCTCCTCTCCTCCTCTCCTCCTCTCCGAGGCTCTCAGCTTTAACCATGTATGGGAAGAATACAAAGTGAGGGGGCGGAGCCTGGAGGCAGTGAGGGGCGGAGCCGCAGGTGGGGGTGGGGGGTGCAGGTGTCCTGCCTAAAACAGGAGCATAGTGCAAATTAAGAATTGAAAAGGCCCAAAAATGTGATTGTGATCGTACAGTATCTGCTCTCACAGATACATTCACACCGCCACTCCCCTTGTGTGAGGTAGTATAGGGTGCTGTGCAGATCTCTGTGCGAGGTAGTATAGGATGCTGTGCAGATCTCTGTGCGAGGTAGTATAGGATGCTGTGCAGATCTCTGTGCGAGGTACTATAGGATGCTGTGCAGATCTCTGTGCGAGGTAGTATAGGATGCTGTGCAGATCTCTGTGCGAGGTAGTATAGGATGCTGTGCAGATCTCTGTGCGAGGTAGTATAGGATGCTGTGCAGATCTCTGTGCGAGGTACTATAGGATGCTGTGCAGATCTCTGTGCGAGGTAGTATAGGATACTGTGCAGATCTCTGTGCGAGGTAGTATAGGATGCTGTGCAGATCTCTGTGCGAGGTAGTATAGGATGCTGTGCAGATCTCTGTGCGAGGTAGTATAGGATGCTGTGCAGATTTCTGTGCGAGGTAGTATAGGATGCTGTGCAGATCTCTGTGCGAGGTAGTATAGGATGCTGTGCAGATCTCTGTGCGAGGTAGTATAGGATGCTGTGCAGATCTCTGTGCGAGGTAGTATAGGATGCTGTGCAGATCTCTGTGCGAGGTAGTATAGGATGCTGTGCAGATCTCTGTGCGAGGTAGTATAGGATGCTGTGCAGATCTCTGTGCGAGGTAGTATAGGATGCTGTGCAGATCTCTGTGCGAGGTACTATAGGATGCTGTGCAGATCTCTGTGCGAGGTAGTATAGGATGCTGTGCAGATCTCTGTGCGAGGTAGTATAGGATGCTGTGCAGATCTCTGTGCGAGGTACTATAGGATGCTGTGCAGATCTCTGTGCGAGGTAGTATAGGATGCTGTGCAGATCTCTGTGCGAGGTACTATAGGATGCTGTGCAGATCTCTGTGCGAGGTAGTATAGGGTGCTGTGCAGATCTCTGTGCGAGGTAGTATAGGATGCTGTGCAGATCTCTGTGCGAGGTAGTATAGGACGCTGTGCAGATTTCTGTGCGAGGTAGTATAGGATGCTGTGCAGATCTCTGTGCGAGGTAGTATAGGATGCTGTGCAGATCTCTGTGCGAGGTAGTATAGGACGCTGTGCAGATCTCTGTGCGAGGTAGTATAGGATGCTGTGCAGATCTCTGTGCGAGGTAGTATAGGATGCTGTGCAGATCTCTGTGCGAGGTAGTATAGGATGCTGTGCAGATCTCTGTGCGAGGTAGTATAGGATGCTGTGCAGATCTCTGTGCGAGGTAGTATAGGATGCTGTGCAGATCTCTGTGCGAGGTAGTATAGGATGCTGTGCAGATCTCTGTGCGAGGTAGTATAGGATGCTGTGCAGATCTCTATGGGAGGTAGTATAGGATGCTGTGCAGATTTCTGTGCGAGGTAGTATAGGATCCTGTGCAGATCTCTATGGGAGGTAGTATAGGATGCTGTGCAGATCTCTGTGCGAGGTAGTATAGGATGCTGTGCAGATCTCTGTGCGAGGTAGTATAGGATGCTGTGCAGATCTCTGTGCGAGGTAGTATAGGGTGCTGTGCAGATCTCTGTGCGAGGTAGTATAGGATGCTGTGCAGATCTCTGTGCGAGGTAGTATAGGATGCTGTGCAGATCTCTGTGCGAGGTAGTATAGGATGCTGTGCAGATCTCTGTGCGAGGTAGTATAGGATGCTGTGCAGATCTCTGTGCGAGGTAGTATAGGATGCTGTGCAGATCTCTGTGCGAGGTACTATAGGATGCTGTGCAGATCTCTGTGCGAGGTAGTATAGGATGCTGTGCAGATCTCTGAGCGAGGTAGTATAGGATGCTGTGCAGATCTCTGTGCGAGGTAGTATAGGATCCTGTGCAGATCTCTGTGCGAGGTAGTATAGGGTGCTGTGCAGATCTCTGTGCGAGGTAGTATAGGATGCTGTGCAGATCTCTGTGCGAGGTAGTATAGGATGCTGTGCAGATCTCTGTGCGAGGTAGTATAAGATGCTGTGCAGATTTCAGCGTACACTCCTCTGTGCGAGGTAGTATAGGATGCTGTGCAGATCTCTGTGCGAGGTAGTATAGGATGCTGTGCAGATCTCTGTGCGAGGTAGTATAGGACGCTGTGCAGATCTCTGTGCGAGGTAGTATAGGATACTGTGCAGATCTCTGTGCGAGGTAGTATAGGATGCTGTGCAGATCTCTGTGCGAGGTAGTATAGGACGCTGTGCAGATCTCTGTGCGAGGTAGTATAGGATGCTGTGCAGATCTCTGTGCGAGGTAGTATAGGATGCTGTGCAGATCTGTGCGAGGTAGTATAGGATGCTGTGCAGATCTCTGTGCGAGGTAGTATAAGATGCTGTGCAGATTTCAGCGTACACTCCTCTGTGCGAGGTAGTATAGGATGCTGTGCAGATCTCTGTGCGAGGTAGTATAGGACGCTGTGCAGATCTCTGTGCGAGGTAGTATAGGATGCTGTGCAGATCTCTGTGCGAGGTAGTATAGGATGCTGTGCAGATCTCTGTGCGAGGTAGTATAGGATGCTGTGCAGATCTCTGTGCGAGGTAGTATAGGATGCTGTGCAGATCTCTGTGTGAGGTAGTATAGGATGCTGTGCAGATCTCTGTGCGAGGTAGTATAGGATGCTGTGCAGATCTCTGTGCGAGGTAGTATAGGATGCTGTGCAGATCTCTGTGCGAGGTAGTATAGGATCCTGTGCAGATCTCTGTGCGAGGTAGTATAGGATGCTGTGCAGATCTCTGTGCGAGGTAGTATAGGATGCTGTGCAGATCTCTGTGCGAGGTAGTATAGGATCCTGTGCAGATCTCTGTGCGAGGTAGTATAGGGTGCTGTGCAGATCTCTGTGCGAGGTAGTATAGGGTGCTGTGCAGATCTCTGTGCGAGGTAGTATAGGATGCTGTGCAGATCTCTGTGCGAGGTAGTATAGGATCCTGTGCAGATCTCTGTGCGAGGTAGTATAGGGTGCTGTGCAGATCTCTGTGCGAGGTAGTATAGGGTGCTGTGCAGATCTCTGTGCGAGGTAGTATAGGATGCTGTGCAGATCTCTGTGCGAGGTACTATAGGATACTGTGCAGATCTCTGTGCGAGGTAGTATAGGATGCTGTGCAGATCTCTGTGCGAGGTAGTATAGGATGCTGTGCAGATCTCTGTGCGAGGTAGTATAGGATGCTGTGCAGATCTCAGCGTGCACTACTCTCTCTGTGCAAGGTAGTATAGGATGCTGTGCAGATCTCTGTGCGAGGTAGTATAGGATGCTGTGCAGATTTCTGTGCGAGGTAGTATAGGATGCTGTGCAGATCTCTGTGTGAGGTAGTATAGGATGCTGTGCAGATCTCTGTGCGAGGTAGTATAGGATGCTGTGCAGATCTCTGTGCGAGGTAGTATAGGATGCTGTGCAGATCTCTGTGCGAGGTAGTATAGGATGCTGTGCAGATCTCTGCGAGGTAGTATAGGATGCTGTGCAGATCTCTGTGCGAGGTAGTATAGGATGCTGTGCAGATCTCTGTGCGAGGTAGTATAGGGTGCTGTGCAGATCTCTGTGCGAGGTAGTATAGGATGCTGTGCAGATCTCTGTGCGAGGTAGTATAGGATGCTGTGCAGATCTCTGTGCGAGGTAGTATAGGATGCTGTGCAGATCTCTGTGCGAGGTAGTATAGGATGCTGTGCAGATCTCTGTGCGAGGTAGTATAGGATGCTGTGCAGATCTCTGCGAGGTAGTATAGGATGCTGTGCAGATCTCTGTGCGAGGTAGTATAGGATGCTGTGCAGATCTCTGTGCGAGGTAGTATAGGATCCTGTGCAGATCTCTGTGCGAGGTAGTATAGGATCCTGTGCAGATCTCTGTGCGAGGTACTATAGGATGCTGTGCAGATCTGTGCGAGGTAGTATAGGATGCTGTGCAGATCTCTGTGCGAGGTAGTATAGGATGCTGTGCAGATCTCTGTGCGAGGTAGTATAGGATGCTGTGCAGATCTCTGTGCGAGGTAGTATAGGGTGCTGTGCAGATCTCTGTGCGAGGTAGTATAGGGTGCTGTGCAGATCTCTGTGCGAGGTAGTATAGGATCCTGTGCAGATCTCTGTGCGAGGTAGTATAGGATCCTGTGCAGATCTCTGTGCGAGGTAGTATAGGATGCTGTGCAGATCTCTGTGCGAGGTAGTATAGGATGCTGTGCAGATCTCTGTGCGAGGTAGTATAGGATGCTGTGCAGATCTCTGTGCGAGGTAGTATAGGATCCTGTGCAGATCTCTGTGCGAGGTAGTATAGGATGCTGTGCAGATCTCTGTGCGAGGTACTATAGGATGCTGTGCAGATCTCTGTGCGAGGTAGTATAGGATGCTGTGCAGATCTCTGTGCGAGGTAGTATAGGATGCTGTGCAGATCTGTGCGAGGTAGTATAGGATGCTGTGCAGATTTCTGTGCGAGGTAGTATAGGATGCTGTGCAGATCTCTGTGCGAGGTAGTATAGGATCCTGTGCAGATCTCTGTGCGAGGTAGTATAGGATGCTGTGCAGATCTGTGCGAGGTAGTATAGGATGCTGTGCAGATCTGTGCGAGGTAGTATAGGATGCTGTGCAGATCTCTGTGCGAGGTAGTATAGGATGCTGTGCAGATCTCTGTGCGAGGTAGTATAGGATGCTGTGCAGATCTGTGCGAGGTAGTATAGGATGCTGTGCAGATCTCTGTGCGCGGTAGTATAGGATGCTGTGCAGATCTCTGTGTGAGGTAGTATAGGACGCTGTGCAGATCTCTGTGCGAGGTAGTATAGGATCCTGTGCAGATCTCTGTGCGAGGTACTATAGGATGCTGTGCAGATCTGTGCGAGGTAGTATAGGATGCTGTGCAGATCTCAGCGTGCACTACTCTCTCTGTGCAAGGTAGTATAGGGTGCTGTGTTACTTTTCACTCCATGATCTCCCACATTGGGGTCTATATCTGCTCTGTACATTTATTTAGACTTCTCTGTCTGAAAAGAAACATTTATTAGGAACATTTCTCCTACTGTACAATTTGGCGGAAGCCTCAGACAATACATACTGCTTTGCCCACATTGTTCCTGTGATACATATTATTCCGTATTATCCCAGGGTCTCAGTGGAAGCTTTGTATCTGTAGTGCTGTGGGGTATAACTGACCACACATACAGTAGGTACACAGAAAGTACGTGTTTATTCACATAAAGTACACGTGAGGTTTGGAAAGCTTTGTACAGCAAATAAAAATCGCACATGTGAGCACTCCACGTCAGACATGTCTGCACCCCGCCTTTCCCCCATTATCTCTTAGCATACAGTGCTTCCACTGCAGCCAGGGATTCTGGGAAATTACATGCAAATGAGCACACTGTGTCACCTTTTTGTTTCATGGAAAAAATATGTTGGGGAAAAACTGTCAAAATAGACTGAAAAAACATAGAACAGAGTTTCCCAAGTGAGACACGAAGCAGAACGCCACTCGCACATTCCTCAGCACGGTCTGTCCCCTTTATTACAGAGCAGTGAGGGGTGCAACGTTTCAGCTCCCCGCTGAGGATAGGTCTGTGTGGGAGCTGAAACGTTGCATCCTTCACAGGGCTGGATTAAGACCTTTAGAGGCCCTAAGCACTTAAAAGATTTTGGTGCCCCCATATATATCTAATTCAAAATATCAACAATAATAAACCGTAAAATAACATTTTATTTTTCGAAATGTATTTATTTATTTATAAAAATGCTTTACCAGGAAGTAATACATTGAGAGTTACCTCTCGTTTTCACGTATGTCTTGGGATATGCCTTCGTCTTCGAGCACAAAGATATTTCACGAAAGGAAACAAAACTTACAGTAAGATGGAAAATAAGGTTTATTTTTGTATACTTCCACTTTATTTATATTTGAAAAGTTTTCTCCTACTTTTTCTAATGGTGGCAAAGTCTTTGATCCTTCACTTCTCTTTTATAAATGGAGGAGACGGCATTAAGATATCTGTGAGCAGAGTAGAGTACAGCTTGTAAGGGAGCTTCAGTACACATGTATGCGGATGACACAATCCTATATGCACACAGCCCTAGCCTCTCCGACCTTGAACACATACAATCTGACTTTGTGAGGCTTGAAAACTGAATTTCCCAAAACAAACTGTTTTTAAACACTGACAAGACTGTAACAATGGTATTTGGGATCAAGGCTAAATATCTAGGTTCCTATGACTGAGCGCCAGATCAGAACAAACTCTAACACTACCCTAGCCCCTGTTACTAGTTTCAAATATTTGGGCATGTGGTTTGACTCCCATTTAAAATTTGGGTTGCACATTGATACCCTGATATCCAAAACCTATGCCAAACTAGGTGTACTTTATAGGAACAAATCCTCCCTAAGACCGAGTCCATAGACGGACAGGCCGTGCTGAGCCGTGCGGACGCTCTGCGCTGAGCCCCTGCATCCTCAATGAGGATGCCTTGAGAGGGGGCTCACGCGAGCGTCCGCAGGCGTGCTGACGAGTTGGAGTTTTCAGCCGAGCGCCAAGCTGTTTTTCAGCGCGCTGTCGGCTGCAAACCTCCAATCACAGCACAGCAGTGTCAACGTCACGGCGCCGTGACGTCTACGTCAGTGCGTCGCGGGCGATTGGCCCAGCGACGTCACTGCCCCGCCTCCAACCACCTCCCCCTGGCTCCGATCGCGCCCGCTGGCTCGCCTGTATGGGCATGAAATCGCCCAGATTTCAGCAGACGAGCCTCTGCGTCAGCGCGGCTCGGATCTCCTCACCCTTCTATGGCCCGGGACTAAGGCTGCGCTTATAGTGCCGGCGACAGCGACGCGATGTCACGTCAAAACAAATGCATTGTCGCCGGCGCTTATAGTGGACGCGATGGAGAGACAGCGCTACCAAAAATCTGGTAGTCAGTGGTATTTGATTTTTGAAGAGACGGTCTCCACATGTGCCTGGCTATAAGCCAATCAGGGAGCTTCTCCGCCCGTCTGCCTTCCCCATTGCTGACGTCACTGGCCTTGTAGCCAGCGACGTCTCCAAACAACAAATTACAACTATCATTGGTCGAGTCGCCGGCTGTATAAGCGCAGCCAAAGTCTGCTGGACAGAAAGAATATCGCACAGCAGATGCTGATGCCAATTATAGATTATGGGGATATACAGTAGTATACGGCACCTTGGCAAACTTGATACCCTCTACAATTCAATATGCCGCTTTGTCCTCCAATGCAACTACAACACACATCACTGCGAAATACTCAAAGAACTAGATTGGTCATCACTTGAGTCTAGGCGCAAAGTTCACCTTTCCTGTCTTGCCTTCAAATACTTTCTGGGCAAGCTACCCAGCTACCTGAACAAGCTCCTCACCCCTACCACATGCAGCACTTATCTGAGATCTGACTCCAAAAGACTGTTCATGGTCCCAAGGTTCAGTAAAATATCCGTCCGCTCCTCCTTCTTTTACCGTGCACCCCAAAACTGGAACAGTCTACCGGAGACTCTCACATCCACCACCAGTTTAAGTTCTTTCAAAACTAAAGCTGTCTCACATTTTAATGTGGTCTGTAACTGTTACATACACGCCTATAATATATAATATCTCTAACTGCATGCAATGTCTTGTATATAATGTATAACCCTTCTCACTTATGTAACTGTATTTGTAACCATGTATTTGTCATTATAACTCTGTGCCCAGGACATACTTGAAAATGAGAGGTAACTCTCAATGTATTACATCCTGGTAACACATTTTAAAAATAAATATATTTAAGTAGAGTTCTGCTTGATATCTCACTTGGGAAACTGATCTACTTTTCGCTTCTTGTCCATTGTAACATGGGACCCCTATGAGCTTATGCTGCCGCATTACCCAGCTTTTCAGCACAGCCTGGGTTAAAGAAGTGTAGAGCCAGTAAACCTACTCACAGACAGCTATTTTGACCTTTTTGGGTGTCATCAGATGGTATACTGGCTTTGCCCATCACACCACACACATCACATCTGGGAAGAATGATCACGCTGGTCCGTTACAAGGTGACACAACCTCTACCTTTCGCCAGATCCAGTAAGGGGACAATGGTGGAGATGTTTCAACGTAAAGAACGTGCGTTGTGCCGCATCGCTGCATTTTCTGCTGGCATTCACGCCAAATGTATAAAAGTGTTTCTTACATCCGACGCAAAATGTTGGCAGAAAAGTTTGCGCCTGAGATCTGGCGGATTTTTTTGACGCAAATAGAAGATATAAAAGAGACGCTCGGAGGCGCAGAGTTTGTTATATCTCATTACGCTCTCTGCGTCGTGGAACTTCTCCCCAACTCCTCCTGCTGTCACTCCCCAAACCGCAAAGTGACGCGCACGGCGCAAAACTGGGAACAAAGACCGCGATACATCGATGCAAAATGGAAATTACATTGCTACAAATTTGCCTCCATACGTCACCCCCTATAACTGCACTACACAGAAAATCGCAGGGGGAGGGGCAAATGTTTTTTTAAAATGCAGAAACACCTCTCAGGTGAGAGGAGAATGAGGCAAACATGTTACAATCCACAAACACATGAGAAAAACAGGCGGATATTTCCGTAATGTGTATATGTATACGGCACTAGACACCTCGGGGAGCAGGTGGTAAGGTGTCTTACTGCGCTGTAATGTGCAGGATCTCAGAGCCGGCAATGCCGCTCCCCCAACCCCCCACCCCCTACAACCCCCCGCAAATAACGCACACACAGGCCGCGGCCTGTATTCATACACAGCTAAAGGGGTAGGTGCTAGCCCTGCCAGAGCGCTGCACCCACAGGTAAGGCCAGTGACGCCCAAATCATGGCCCGTTAGCTGGGACCGTCCCCAAGTCCCGGCCGCTCAGCTGACCCCACGTCAGCCGCGAGATGGGCCCCACCCTTTTCTGGATCTGGGACATACTGTGGGCTATATGTACGCTGCTGACAAACTCATCTACCTCCCTACCCGCTCCATTGCTGCAAATCCCTTCACTGGCTTCCCATATCCTCTAGACCAGAGGTGGACAGCCTATGTTTCAATGCAGCCACCGGTGTGACGAATAAAAAGTAAAAATCGCCACACCGTGTAAAAAAAAAAGGGAGGTGTGTGCAAAGCACACGCGTTATAAGTGAAACTTCTGCGTGTTTTCACACTGTCAAAAGTGTTTCATGCCATAAATATCATAAACAGGAAAGTACAATTTGATTGATAAAATACAGTGACATTTGATTGTGAAGGCGCGAGCTCGGCACATACCCTATTCTGGACCAGGCTCATATGTAGCATGTGAGTAAGTCCATGTAGCTTAACTCGCCCCCTTTTAAAGCACACAAAGTCCTTCTATTTTCTTCAACTTTACTGAGGGGAGTTAACAGAAATATAAAAGTTCTATATGTGGATTGTGCTAGCAGATTTCTCTTGTCAGAAGAATAACCTATGAGAGGAAGGTGTTCTGCTATGGGGAATTGTTTCTCTGAGGGGAAGGTAAAAAGGATTCCCTTTCTGAGGGAGCAGTGGAAGAAGTGTCTACTCAATTTGGCTGCTTGTTGGAAAGGAAGGAGCACACTTTCCTGTCAGTCAGGAACACACTAAGGGGCATAACAATATGCAGATAAAGCAGGGGGAGAGGACTAAACCAATCTCAAACTGAGTACTGGGAGGTTGCCAGGGCAACTGACTAGAGGCTGTGTAAACGGGGATTACTTGTAGCAATTATGTTGCAATATACACAGCTCTGGCTGCTTCTGAGCAGGGAAAAACATGCAACTTTAGCTGGGGAGAGATGGCAGCCTGAGAGCAGAAAAAATACAGAGAAATAAACTTATATTTATGTATATGTGTGTGTATATAGATTTGTGTGTGTATGTGTGTGTGTGTGTGTGTGTGTACATCTGTGTGTATGCGAGATCAGAGCAGAGATCCTGCAGAGCAGCGAGATCAGAGCAGAGATCCTGCAGAGCAGCGAGATCAGAGCAGAGATCCTGCAGAGCAGCGAGATCAGAGCAGAGATCCTGCAGAGCAGCGAGATCAGAGCAGAGATCCTGCAGAGCAGCGAGATCAGAGCAGAGATCCTGCAGAGCAGCGAGATCAGAGCAGAGATCCTGCAGAGCAGCGAGATCAGAGCAGAGATCCTGCAGAGCAGCGAGATCAGAGCAGAGATCCTGCAGAGCAGCGAGATCAGAGCAGAGATCCTGCAGAGCAGCGAGATCAGAGCAGAGATCCTGCAGAGCAGCGAGATCAGAGCAGAGATCCTGCAGAGCAGCGAGAGCAGAGATCCTGCAGAGCAGCGAGATCAGAGATCCTGCAGAGCAGCGAGATCAGAGCAGAGATCCTGCAGAGCAGCGAGATCAGAGCAGAGATCCTGCAGAGCAGTGAGATCAGAGCAGAGATCCTGCAGAGCAGCGAGAGCAGAGATCCTGCAGAGCAGCGAGAGCAGAGCAGAGATCCTGCAGAGCAGCAAGATCAGAGATCCTGCAGAGCAGCGAGAACAGAGATCCTGCAGAGCAGCGAGATCAGAGATCCTGCAGAGCAGTGAGAGCATAGCAGAGATCCTGCAGAGCAGCGAGAGCAGAGCAAAGATCCTGCAGACAGCGAGAGCAGAGATCCTGCAGAGCAGCGAGAGCAGAGCAGAGATCCTGCAGAGCAGCGAGAGCAGAGCAGAGATCCTGCAGAGCAGCGAGAGCAGAGCAGAGATCCTGCAGAGCAGCGAGATCACCGGGCGAAGGCCCATTCAGTAATTACAAAACTAAGGCCTCGTCCAGGGTGAAACACGTTGTTGCAATGTGTGTGGCCAGCGTGAGCGAGCACCTGCGCATGCACGGCGCTTAGCAGCTTGTGAAGCAAGCAAATTTGAATATGCCGCTCACTCGTGCGTCACGTGAGCGGTTCGCCCAATGAGGGTGAACCAGCTTTGTGACGTCATGGCCGCGACCCCCAACACGCCCCCACGCGCGCATACCTAGCTGGGCACAAGTCGCCCGGCCGAGCAGAGCGTGTGACGTCACCGTGCACGATCGCCAGCACGCCCTCTCCCTGCCTGGCCATAGCCTAAGGCCCGGGCCATAGAGGGTGAGGCGATCCGAACCGCGCTGACGCTGAGGCTCGCCTGCTGAAACCTGGGCGATTTCATGCCCATACAGGCGAGCCAGCGGGCGCGATCGGAGCCGTGGGGAAGGTGGTTGGAGGCGGGGCAGTGACGTCGCTGGGCCAATCGCCTGCGACGCACTGACGTCGACGTCACAGTGCCGTGACGTTGACACTGCTGTGCTGGGATTGGAGGTTTTCAGCCGACAGCGCACTGAAAAACAGCTTGGCGCTCGGCTGAAACCTCCATCTCGTCAGCACGCCTGCGGACGATCGCGTGAGCCCCCTCTCAAGGCATCCTCATTGAGGATGCAGGGGCTCAGCGCGGAGCGTCCGCACGCCTCAGCACGGCCTGTCCTTCTATGGACTCGGCCTAAGTCTAAATATGTGCCACCACCTGACTCTTGCCTGAATATAGATGTATTTATAAATCTAGTCACACATGATACGAAACAACTCCCGAAAAATCCTGGGACCTACAACCTGACTCAGGCAGAGAGAAGAGCTCTAAAAGAACCAGGCAAAGAAAAAAACTATAGCCATAAAGCCCTCCAATAAGGGGGGCAATAGTGTGGTTATGGATAGCGAGGAGTATGTTAAAGAAAACATCAGAATCTTGAGTGACCAAGACAGCTATAAAGTTTTGGACAGTAACCCGACAGTCCAGTACAACAAAGAACTAATAAGCTTACTGGATGACGGTGTAGATCAAAAAGTACTTAGCAAACAGGAAAAAGACTATATGCTGGTAAAAAACACACAGAGATTGACCACTTTTTACAGTCTACCTAAAATACATAAAAGGAAGACACCCTCACCTGGGCGGACGATCGTGTCAGGGATGGGTAACCAAACTGAAAGAGTGAGTCAGTTAACGCACCGAATATTGGTATATGTACAACTTTATTGTTATACCTATACAAGATACTCTTCATGAGTATCTCTCTGGCAATACCCCTATATGTATGTCTAGCGAATAACTAGATAATAGGTATATGTATCAACTGGTCCTTCACATCCACACATTGCCATGTAGGTACCAATATCATTTACTGATATTGCTTACGCATGCGCAGTAATACAGAGTTTACCCCTACAACAACCTGGCTACTTCACGGAGACATTTCTCCTGATCTCTGTGTGAATGCATTATACATTATCCCCTCAGTCAAGAACAGTGTTCGTTTTTAATACTTACCACGGGAGGGACGGCCATCCTTTACTGCCAATCGGGATTCAGCGGAACCTAAAAGGTTAAATGTAGCACTCCACAGACACGGAAGTGTATAAATATGACGACACGGGAAGATCACGCCCCACAACAGCCAATTAGGAGCCTTGACAAAGCGCGTCAGCGTGCGAAACGAGCGTCGGCAGAGGCTGACCAACTAACGGGCAGTATCATTCTGGGGGGGGAAAAAAATACCTATAATGCCGCTACAGATACGCTTAATGGTTGCGATTTTGGAGGTTAGTGGTTCGAAACACCACATAGTCAGCTAGCCTTTAGCAACCTGCATATGGACCCCGGTAGATAAAATACTGGGACTGACGACTCAGTGTACAGTATATGATACCCTCCATGCCGGACACACACATTTAACTGCTGTGACTGTTAAAACTAGTGGTTCACAATACCAAGATAGTTCTGTACATATCCAGCACACGTTCCTGCAGATTTAACTGGATCTTTTTTGCTTTTAAAACTGACCATTGACTGCCAGGGTGTAACAAATCTGGAGTTTCGCTAGTACAGTATGTAGTCAGAAATGGATCAGATTGCTTAAATCATTGTGGCTGAATGCAACATGTTGTATCCAATCTCCAAGGTATTCTAGGGAAATTTTCAACTAAAATCTTCCCAGTGAGTTCATTCAAGCGTTTAGTATTAGACTACTACACATGGCAACATTGTAGTTCCATATCTAACAACTACAAAACAAGGCAGAATGGAATATCTCTTTTTATGACAAGCAATCTGCAACTGCAGTATATATATACAGGACAAACACTGCCCCTCTGAAATCAGACAAATTTGCATCAGCTTTCCTCATCATGTGAGTAGTAATCTGTCACTCTGATATTGCTATAATATTGGCTTATTAATACTGACAACTGAGCCATTTATTCCACAAACTTAGTGGGATAATACCACATATCTAACCCATCTTATCCCCAGACACCCTTTATTCGGCTATTTGTTTTGGCCATATGTTATGAGTTTGTCTTCTTTGTACACTTTATTTTAACTTAGATATTATTCAAAATTATTTTTAAATATTATTCATTACTCTACATCTGGTAACTGAGTGCTCTTCAAGTCTTCTGTAGAATGTGTGTGTGTGTGTGTGTGTGTGTGTGTGTGTGTGTGTGTGTGTGTGTGTGTGTGTGTGTGTGTGTGTGTGTGTGTGTGTGTGTACATCTGTGGGTATGTGGGCATACCAGACAGGACCGTAGATAGCTTTCCTAGGGCCCAGGACAACAGTTTCCACTGCCACCCCCCACCCACCTGAAGTGTCGCCGGCCTTTGCGAGACTCCCCCTCTATCTCTCCCCCCCACTTCTCACCTCTCCCTCACCTACACACGTAATACTCCCCCATCCCCCCCAGGCTGCACATCACACACATACACACACCACATCACCCACTCCCCCCTGAATCTCCCATAGCCCTCTCCCCCCCTGCATCTCACATCACCCTCCCCCCTGCCTCTCACATCACCCTCCCCCCTGCCTCTCACATCACCCTCCTCCCCTGCCTCTCACATCACCCTCCCCCCTGCCTCTCACATCACCCTTCCCACCCAATGCATCTCAAATCCCCCCCCCTTGCATCTCACATCACCCCCCCTTGCATCTCACATCACCCCCCCTTGCATCTCACGTCACCCTTCCCCCCTGCATCTCACATCACCCTTCCCCCCTGCGTCTCACATGCCTCCGCCCCTATAGGCCTGCTCTATACGCAGGCTCCAGACCTCACACTCTATACGCAGGCCTCCGCCTCTATACGCAGGGCTCCGCCTCTATACGCAGGCCTCCGCCTCTATACGCAGGCCTCAGCCTGAGACTCGTACCTCCAAAGGGGGTGCCAGTATCTCAGCAAAGTGTAAATCTCCCGCGTCACGCAGACCAATACGAAGCCAACCCTGATGACATCACAGCTTCCTATTGGCCCACAAGGCATGGCAGATTTGAACAGTGGCCATTACGTGAACTCTGCTAGCCGAGCGGAGCGGCTGCCGGCCCCCCCTACAGAGGTAAGTATCTCCAGAAGCAGGGGGTCCCCTGATCTGAAATTAAATAAAAAATTGCTAGCTTGGATTGCTACTGTAAAATTGTTATTATTTTGTGTTTTTCATCTTATGAATGCCCATAATAATTCACAATCTACATTTTGACAACCCCCCTACACTCCTCACCCCCCTTCACTCCTCAACCCCCTCACCCCTTCACTCCTCACCCCTCACCCACCTTCACTCCTCACCCCCTCTCACTGCTCACCCCCTCACTGCTCACCCCCCCCCCTCACTACTCAACCCCCCACCTACTCCTCACCCTCACTCGCTCCTTAAACCCTCCTCCTCACTCCTTAAACCACCCACCTCCATCTTAACCCCCCTCCCTCTCCAGGCTGTGCAGAGATTCAACTTGAACCTTCACCGGGAAATCAACAACAAAGTGCAGAGAGTGCATTTTTTCTTTAAAGGAGTGAGGGGGGAAGGAAGGAGGGGTGTCCTGTTCTATGGCTGAGGGGGGAGGGTGGGGCAGGGACAAGATGTTGTATGTTCTGAGATTCAGGAAACACAGAACTGTGAACTGACTGGGTGCTAAGTGGCACTGAGCTGGCGGTGCCCTCTGCCGTGGGGGTGGCAGGGAATGGGTGCCGGGGAATGTAGAAACAGGCAAAACAGGGTATTGTGGAGAGGTGAGCAGGAAGCCGCAGGGGCACAATGAGAGTAATAAAACTCTGAGGGGCAGGAGCAAAGGTGCAGCTCACTGAAACAAAGCAGTTAATGCAGGGTTCTCAACTCCAGTCCTCAAGACTCTCCCCCCCCCACCCACCCCCCCTCAACAGGTCAGGTTTTCAGGATATCCCAGCTTCAGCACAGGAGGCTCACTGATTGAGGTACCTGTGCTGCAGCAGGGATATCCTCAAAACCTGACTTGTTGGGGAGTGTTGAGGACTGAAGTTGAGAACCCCTGGGTTAACCCCTACTCTGCCAGAGGGGTTAGAAGCACATAGAGCAGAGACCATATGGGGCAATTTTTGAAAACTCATTACAGAAAGACTAACCACATCCCGCCCACATATACTCACACACTGACACTAAAGGGACAGGCACCGTGTGTGAAGCAGAAGTGGCACAGAGAATATTGTAATATTGGGACTCTGGCACTGAATACAGTGGATATATTCCAGGGTGAAGTGTCCCTGATGTTATACGAAGCTGTGTTTGGACTGTCAGTGCCATGCAGTTCTCAGCCCCAGCTATAAACTCCATCACCTTATCTACAAAATCCATCTCCTTATCTACAAACTCCATGTCCTGCCCCATCTCAAACCCCATCACCTTATCTACAAAATCCATCTCCTTATCTACAAACTCCATGTCCTGCCCCATCTCAAACTCCATCTCCTGCCCCATCTACAAACTCCATCTCCTTATCTACAAACTCCATGTTCTGCCCCATCTACAAACTCCATGTCCTTCCTTATCTACAAACTCCATCTTCTGCCCCATCTACAAACACCATGTCCTGCCCCATCTACAAACTCCATGTCCTGCCTTATCTACAAACTTCATCTCCTGCCCCATCTACAAACTCCATGTCCTGCCTTATCTACAAACCCCATGTCCTGCTTTATCTACAAACCCCATGTCCTGCCTTAGCTACAAACTCCATCTCCTTATCTACAAACTTCATCTCCTGCCCCATCTAGAAACTCCATGTCCTGCCCCATCTACAAACTCCATTTCCTGCCCCATCTACAAACTCCATCTTCTGCCCATCTACAAACCCCATCTTCTGCCCCATCTACAAACTCCATCTCCTTATCTACAAACTTAATCTCCTTATCTATAAACCCCATCTCCTGACTTGTCTATAAATTCCATGTCCTGCCTTATTTACAAACTCCATCTCCTTATCTATAAACCCCCATCTCCTGCCTTATCTATAAACCCCCATCTCCTGCCTTATCTATAAACCCCCATCTCCTGCCTTGGCTGCGGCCACGCTACCGCCGAGTGCGCTCATGCTTGAGAGCGGTGACGTCACCAACTCTCCAAGCATGAGCGCAGGCTGTCCTGCAAAATTTTGCAAGTGCAAGCGGGGGGCGTGGATCTGGGCTATTTCTGTGTAGTGTGTGTCTGTGTGTGTGGCTGTGTGTCTTTGTGTGCATGTGTGTGCATTGACTGCTGCTGAGCGCGCTTCAAAATCAATTTTTCTCTTTGTCTCCCCAAGCGCCGAGCTTGGAGAGCGTACGTGCCATGCACGAGCGTGCTGCGTGAGCATGGCCGTGCAGATTCACATTCACTGAAGTAAACGCGCCAAGGTGCACGCAGCCTTATCTACTATCCTTCCGTTTTCAATTTGTTGTCAAGCCGTCTTACTCCTAGCTGGGAAGGTTTAAGCCTCATTCAAATAACTAAAGCCGCATCCATACTGCGCGCGACTGTGCGTGCGGTGCGAACAGCAGGTCGCAGCTCTATGAGGCAGGCCATAGAGCGCGCGACGGCGCGACCGCGTTTTGAGCCAACAAAAAAAATAGATTTTGTCATGCGACAGGGTCACGTGAGCAGCTCAGCCAATGAAAGTGAACCGCTGACATGATGTCAAGACCACGCATCTGTCACGCCTCCCCGTCGCTGTAGATCTCAAGCCACAAATACTCTATATTCATCACGTAATTGTCCATATTTTATTATTAGCGTTTGTTTGTAAAGCGCCAACATATTCCACAGCGCAGTATAATGGGGGTAAAGAGTTATGTATGTTACATACACAGAATGTAAAACAAATTATATATATATATATATACACACACACCGCGCTTCTCCGTATAAGGAGCATGCTGCTGGTGAAAAGATTGACCATACATATGTAACTACATACACAGAATGACATAACAAATAAGGACAAACAAGCGCAAACTGATACAGGTAATGAGGGCCCTGCTCGTTGTGAGAGCTTACAATCTAGAGCAGCGGTGCGCAAACTGGCCCCCAAGACTTTTTGAGGGAGGCGCGGCGTTAAGGCTGCGTCCACAGACACAGCAGCCGTGCGGAGGAGCGCGGAGGCTGAGGGAAAGCACCCTGGCCTTCGTACGTGCGCCGTCCGGGGGCGTGTCTATGGGCGGGCCAGTGACGTCACGGAGCTGGTTCACCCTCATTGGGCAAACCGCTCACGTGACGGCTCTATCGCGCAATAAATCAGTTTTGACTGATTTCACGCGCATCGCTTGCCCCCTCCCACTTCCGTACACACGCGCCCACACATTTTATAGACGCGATCACTGCTTTTAGGCAGTCTGATCACTCAGCGCGGTCTGCCCTTCTATGGACGCAGCCTTACAGAGGCCCCGCGCTTACAGCGGCCCAGCTTCAGTCCACGCATCTCCGTGGCAACGCGGCGTCGTTTGACGCACATTGCCATGGAAACGCGGCGTTAAATGACGGGGCAGATCACGTGGCATGACATCACGTGGCCTGGTGCGCGTCATCTGACACTGCAGGGGGGGCGCGACACCGGAGATCAGGCAGAGGGGGCGCAGCGCAGGAAATTTACACACCCCTAATCTAGAGGATATCTCCGTGTCCCTGTCCAGCAGTCACACAGTGGATACCAGAGGCAGAAACAGAGATTCCCGGAATTCCACACATAATTCTGCATAAACACCACAATCCAGCAGAACAGGGAGCAGGGACTCTGCATGTATCTGCCACCACTGAATAACACTGTATTCAAAGCCAACAAGACAAGCTACATTATATATATTTTTTTTCTTCCAGTTATGGTGGGTGAAAAAGGCACAAAAAAAACCTCCACCGTTAGCATATAGCCAATAAAGAATATCACTGGTAAGCACATTCACGTCTTAGGGCATCATGCTGTAAGCGGCGGAAAGGCAATTCTCGCCACTTTCCCGCCAAAAAAGCCTATCCGTATTCAGTAAGGGGCGAGAAAGTGGCGAGATTCAAAAAAAAGCTGGCGGGTTTTTTTTTCCCGCCGGTGGCGAGGCGAGAAGGCACTTTCCGCCTAAAAATGAAAAATTTTCCGCCACGCTGTATTCTAGTAGAGGCGAGTAGCTAAGCGGAGCTATTCGCCACTCTAGAATGGCGTTTTGCTGGCGGATCAGCCACGCAAGAAAAAGATGGCAAGTTGCTGCTCAGAGGAAGCGGATGAGTGGCGGATCGGCACTTAGAAAAATTTCTGGCCTTTTTCCTGGCTGGGATTGATGCCGGGGGTCTCCGGAGCTGATACCATTAATACCAGCACCGGAGCCGCCCGGCATGCATCCGAGGCAGGAAAAATGCATTTAAAGCCCACTTCATTACCTTAGCGGTTAACCGCTAAGGTAATGAAGGGGTTAAACAGCCGTGCAAGCTTTATTGTGGGTAGCGGGGGTGGGTGAAGGGAGTCTTTGGCCCTTGTTGTTTGTTTAGGGCTTGCGGGGGGTTGCGGGTGCACTTAACCCCTTCACGACCGTTGCGGTTGATACCGCTACGGTCATGAAGGGGTTAAGGCCTCCCGCTACCCACCCGCAAGCCCTAAACAAACCACCGTTGGGGCTACTACCCCCTTCACCCACCCCCGCTACCCACAATAAAAAAAAATAACACACCAGCCCCACATTAACTAAATAAATATATATATATATATATAAATATATATATATATACACCCCTAACATACAATACAGTAATGGGCACAATGACTATTATCTACAAATGGATAATAGTGCATGTGTCCATTTAAAATACATACAGAACAATAAAGACATTAAATACATATAGCACTCACCCATGTGCGGCTGCCACGATGAAGGCCATCCTCATCTTCATCCTGCTAATGCCCCATCCGCTTCTGCAAAACAGACACAAGAATAAAAACATCCAATGTAATGTCCTCTAACCCCTTAATCACCATAGCGGTTATTAACATAAAAGCCTATGTCGTCTCATTTTGAAGCCAGCCGCCGAGGAGGAAGGACCTCCTACTGAAGAAAGAAGACCAGGCCGTGGCAGCAGACGGGGAGAAGACCCCGGAAGAAGGTAGAAGAATACAGATGAAGATGGATTACAACTAGAAGACCCCTGGATTGCCGTGTTTTATTATTTTAATGTTTATTATTTTATGGTTTATTATTTTATGGGTTCCTGTTCGTGGATTGGTTCGTGAGTAAGCTGATCAACGGGAGTCGTGGGGTCAAGTAATGGTAAGTTTAATAAAGAAATGTATTTAATGTAACTGTGTTTTTTTTTGTTTTTTCATGTGTTTATTTTTTTTTATGCATATCATTTCTTGCCACTGTATGTATGTATGTATGTCTAGAGAGATATATACATACAGGGTAAGAAATGATAGTGTTATAAAAGCTTTGTTTGCAGTATTGTAAATGATTGTGGCTATGCTGCTATGCATAGATGTGTGCTAAATGTATTTTATAATTAGAGAGATGTAATTTTTGGGCTTCTATGCTGTACTGTAGTTTATGGTGAGGGTTTCTTTAGTATATTGTAATTGTTGGTGTCCTATTTTGTATGATGTGAACTTGTTCTCTGTAACGATAGCTATAGTTAATTGTGTAATTGGTATGGATGGTATTTTAATTGTTTAGGGATGTAATTCATGGCTGTTAATTCATTGATGGTGACTTTATTGGATTACATAGTATACTTCTTGTGATGTCAGGCTATTTTAGTTGGATTATTGTATTGTTAACATTGATTTGCAGCGTGTACATGTAGCTTACATTTATGCTACATGTATACACTGTAAATGCAATGTTTTAAGTGGCATTTGAGGCTTTAGATTGAATGATTACATGAGATTTGTTTAGGAAATTGCTTTTTAATTCATTGAGGATGTTATGCATAAGTGGTGTTGCCATTGCAGGATGGCTTCACCCCTTAATTACCTTTGAGGTTAGTACCCGATAAGGTGATTAAGGGGTTCATTGGTATGTGAATGTCATTGAAATATATTGGCAATTTATTATTTTGGCAACGGACCACAAGGATGATGCTGGCGACGGGGCCTTCTTATTGATGAGGTTAGAAGAATTTTCTTTATTTTACTACGGTATTTAATGTGTTTAATAATGGCCAAATAATGTATTATCCCTATGTGGATAATAGTTATTTGGCACATTATTGTACTGTATGTGCTGGGGGACGGGGGTTTTGGCCCCAAGGGTATGTGGTAGGACTCCCCTGTGGGTAGTGGGTGAGGGTGGTTAGACCTCAGGGGGTGGGGGGGTTAGTGGGGGAGGGTATGTGGGTGATGGTGGGTTAACCCCTTAATGACTGTAGCGGTTAATAACCGCTATGGTGATTAAGGGGTTAGGGGACATTATATTGGATGTTTTTATTCTTGTGTCTGTTTTGCAGAAGCGGATGGGGCATGGGCAGGATGAAGATGAGGATGGCCTTCATCGTGGCAGCCGCACATGGGTGAGTGCTATATGTATTTAATGTCTTTATTGTTCTGTATGTATTTTAAATGGACAACTGCACTATTATCCATTTGTGGATAATAGTAATGTTGCCCATTACTGTATTGTATGTTGTGTATTGCTGCTATGTTTATTGGGGACATTTGTCCCCAATAAACATGCTAGTATGCGTTAACGCCTTCATTGCCTTAGCGGCTATCCGCTATGGTAATGAAGCAGCATTAATGTATTTTAATAATATTGTGCGTGAGCAGGGGGTCCCCTAAGCTGAACCGCATTGATTTGTGGCTCAGAGACCCCCTGCTTCCCGAGTTACAGGCCCCGGTTTGGGGCATCGGTTACAGTGTGGACGCCATGTTTATTGCGGGCACGTAGCGTATGGGACGCTATAAACATGGCGGCGACACTCGGCAGGGGACGGCTTCTCAGCAGTTTCTCGCCAGGCAGCCGTCCCGCCACCGGTTACACGCCATTTCATCAAATGGTGGTGGCGCATTCATTCGCCAGGGATTCGCCCCTTACAGCATACAGCCAGTTTAACACGCCAAAAACATGGCGAATTGCTAAACTGGCGAATGCATTTTTTCGCTGCTTACTGCATGATACCCTTAAACAGGTCTGCAACCCTGCCTTTCAACCGTTATCACCTAGCATACAGTGCTCCCACTGCAGCAAGGGATTCTGGTAAATGACATGCAAATGAGCACACAATGTGTCACCTTTTGCCTGGAATATCCATTCACATGGAGCCCATATAAGCAAATGCAATGCTGTTCATATATATATTGATATTTATTCTGTTATTCTGCACTATATATATATATATCGTGCAGAATAACAGAATAAATGAGTTCATTATATATAGGACTAGCTGATATATCCAGCGTTGCCCGGGATGTAATTTTACCGCTCCCCCCTCTCTATCTCTCTCCCTTCCCCCCTCTCTCTCTCCCCTCAACCTCTCTCTCACCCCCTCCCTTTCTCTCTCTCCCCCCCTCTCTCTACCCTCCCCCCCTCTCTGTTTGTCCCCCGTTCACATCAATCCGGCCCCCCTCCCCCATTTACAGGTCCGGTCCCCTCCCCCCCACCCCCCATTTATAGGTCCGGTCCCTCGCCCCCCTTACAGCTCCGTTCTCCCCCCCCCTTTACAGCTTCATGCAGTGTGTGTGCGGCAGTGTGCGTGTGTGCGCCAGTGAGTGTGTGTGTGTGCGTCAGTCAGTGTGTGTGTGTGCGTGCATCAGTCAGTGTGTGTGTGCGTCAGTCAGTGTGTGTGTGTGTGTGTGTGTGCGCGTCAGTCAGTGTGTGTGTGTGCGCGTCAGTCAGTGTGTGTGTGTGCGCGTCAGTTAGTGTGTGTGTGTGCATCAGTCAGTGTGTGTGTGCGCGTCAGTCAGTGTGTGTGTGGTGTGTGTGTGCGTCAGCCAGTCAGTGTGTGTGTGGTGTGTGTGTGGTGTGTGCGTCAGCCAGTCAGTGTGTGTGTGCATCAGTCAGTGTGTGTGTGTGTCAGTCAGTGTGTGTGTGTGGCAGTCAGGTAGTTCGTGTGTGTGTGGCAGTCAGTATGGTGTTGTCCAACCCTCGCTCTTGACTTTCCCCCCCCAGAGGTGCGGAGGAAGAGGGAGAAGGGGGGAGAGAGAGGTGAGGTGGTGCGCGTGGCGGCGCTGAGGGTAGCGGCGCCGGGGAGGCTGGCTTTTGTTGTGAACGGGGGGGGGGGGGGGTCAGGCGATGCCGGCGGCGCCGAGGAGGCTGGCTTTTGTTGTGAACGGCGGGGGGGAAGAGAGGTGAGGCGGTGTGCATTGCAGCGCCAAGGGTAGCGGTGCTGGCGGCGGGGAGGGTTTCTTTTGGTGTGCCCGGGGGGGGGGGGAGAGGTGAGGCGAGGAGCGTGAGTAGCAAAGTAGTCGGTGTGTGGTCCTGCCAAGTGAGCTGCCAACTCCAAGTGAGCCCAAGAGGAGCACGCGGTGTGAGGGGCAGGCCCTGCTGTGACGTCAGCCCACCCTCAGGCCAATGAGCTGGTGGGCCAATCACAGGGGGGCCAATCATGCAGGGGGAACAAATACATACACAAACATTATTTCAGTCTTATATATATAGATATATATATAGATATATATATAATTCATATATGATATAAATATATATATATAGCAAATACAAATATTACTTGTGAGCACATTCACATGTCATATATATATACACACACACACACTCTGACTCACACCACCCGAAAGCTCACTATCTGATGTTTGCTTCATACATTGATGCAGTGACCTCTCACCACCTTTATCTGTACAGAACTGGAGGGGAAATAGTCTATAGTGCCCCTTTAGTTAAAGGGGGGACCCACCTTGTATATATACATTGGATTTGTCATTTGTGCACTGATCAGAGCTCTGAGCAAGCTGGGATTCTCAGCAAATGATGACTGTGTAAGTATGGAGTCCATGTGAGTATGTGAGTATGGAGGCTGGGTGAGTGTGAGTATGGAGGCTGGGTGAGTGTGAGTATGGAGGCTTGGTGAGTGTATGTTTGGAGCCTGGATGAGTGTGTAAGTATGGAGTCTCTGTGAGTGTGTAAGTATGCAGTTTGGATGAGTGGGTGAGTATGGAGTCTGGGTGAGTGTGTGAGTATGCAGTCTCTTTGAGTGTGTAAGTACAGTGAGTCCTCGCTTATCGACGTCCCAATTTCAGACGTATGCCTTATCCGACGCCGCATAATTAATTATTTAATTTATCAAATGTTTTACCAGGAAGTAATACATTGAGAGTTACCTCTCGTTTTCAAGTATGTCCTCAAGTAATGCAGTCCGTTGGACGAATTGTCCAACACTGGACCCGCTTATCCAAAGGTCACCGCCATATCACATCCCCCTCACACCTGCAGATCACATCCCCCTCACACCCCATATCACATCCCACTCACACCCGCATATCTCATCCCCCTCACACCCCATATCACATCCCCCTCACACCCCATATCACATCCCCCTCACACCTGCAGATCACATCCCTCTCACACCCCATATCACATCCCCCTCACACCTGCAGATCACACCCCCATATCACATCCCCCTCACACCCGCATATCACATCCCTCTCACACCCCATATCACATCCCCCTCACACCCCATATCACATCCCCCTCACACCCGCATATCACATCCCTTTCACACCCGCATATCACATCAACCTCACATCCCAAATCACATCCCCCTCACACCCGCATATCACATCCCTCTCACACCCCATATCACATCCCCCTCACACCCCATATCACATCCCCCTCACACCCGCATATCACATCCCCCTCACACCCGCATATCACATCAACCTCACATCCCATATCACATCCACCTCACACCCGCATATCACATCCCCCTCACACCCGCATATCACATCCCTCTCACACCCCCATATCACATCCCCCTCACACCCCCATATCACATCCCCCTCACACCCGCATATCACATCCCCCTCACACCCGCATATCACATCCCCCTCACCACATCCCCCTCACACCCCCATATCACATCCCCCTCACACCCCCATATCACATCCCCCTCACACCCCCATATAACATCCCCCTCACACCCCCATATCACATCCCCCTCACAACCCCATATCACATCCCCCTCACACCCGCATATCACATCCCCCTCACACCCACATATCACATCCCCATATCATACCCCCTCACACCCCATATCACATCCCCATATCACATCCCCCTCACACCCGCATATCACATCAACCTCACACCTCCATATCACATCCCCCTCACACCCTCATATCACATCCCCCTCACACACACCCATATCACATCCTCCTCACACCCCCATATCCTATCCTCTCACCCCCATATCACATCCCCCTCACACACACCCATATCACATCCTCCTCAGACCCCCATATCCCATCCCTCTCACACCCCATATCACACCCACCTCACACCCGCATATCACATCCCCCTCACACCCCCATATCACACCCCCATATCACATCCCCCTCACACCCCCATATCACATCCCCCTCACCCCCCCATATCACATCCCCCTCACACCCGCATATCACATCCCCCTCACACCCCCATATCACATCCCCCTCACACCCGCATATCACATCCCCCTCACACCCGCATATCACATCCCCATATCATACCCCCTCACACCCCATATCACATCCCCATATCACATCCCCCTCACACCCGCATATCACATCAACCTCACACCTCCATATCACATCCCCCTCACACCCTCATATCACAACCCCCTCACACACACCCATATCACATCCTCCTCACACCCCCATATCCCATCCTCTCACCCCCATATCACATCCCCCTCACACACACCCATATCACATCCTCCTCACACCCCCATATCCCATCCCTCTCACACCCCCATATCACATCCACCTCACACCCCCATATCACACCCACCTCACACCCGCATATCACATCCCCCTCACACCCGCATACATCCCCCTCACACCCGCATATCATTTCCCCTTCACACCCGCATATCACATCCCCCACACACCCCCATATCACATCCCCCTCACACCCCCATATAACATCCCCCTCACACCCCCATATCACATCCCCCTCACAACCCAATATCACATCCCCCTCACACCCGCATATCACATCCCCCTCACACCCACATATCACATCCCCCTCACACCCCCATGTCACATCCACCTCACACCCGCATATCACATCCCCCCCACACACGCATATCACATCACCCTCACACCCCATATCACATCCCCAACACCCGCATATCACACCCCCCTCACACCCCATATCACATCCCCCCCACACACGCATATCACATCCCCCTCACACCCCCATATCACATCCCCCTCACAACCCCATATCACATCCCCCTCACACCCACATATCACATCCCCCTCACACCCCCATGTCACATCCACCTCACACCCGCATATCACATCCCACCCACACACGCATATCACATCACCCTCACACCCCATATCACATCCCCAACACCCGCATATCACACCCCCCTCACACCCCATATCACATCCCCCCCACACACGCATATCACATCCCCCTCACACCCCCATATCACATCCCCCTTACACCCCCATATCAATCCCCCCCACACACGCATATCACATCCCCCCCACACACGCATATCACATCCCCCTCACACCCCCATATCACATCCCCCTTACACCCCCATATCAATCCCCCCCACACACGCATATCACATCCCCCCCACACACCCCATATCACATCCCCAACACCCGCATATCACATCCCCCTCACACCCCCATATCACACACCCCTCACACCCCATATCACATCCCCCTCACACCCCATATCACATCCCCCTCACACCCCATATCACATCCCCCTCACACTCCAATATCACACCCCCTCACACCCCATATCACATCCCCCTCACACCCGCATATCACACCCCCCTCACACCCCATATCACATCCCCCTCACACCCCATATCACATCCCCCTCACACTCCAATATCACACCCCCTCACACCCCATATCACATCCCCCTCACACCCCCATATCACACCCCATATCACATCCCCTCACACCCCATATCACATCCCCCTCACACCCGCATATCACACCCCCCTCACACCCCATATCACATCCCCCTCACACCCCATATCACATCCCCCTCACACCCCATATCACATCCCCCTCACACCCCATATCACATTCCCCTCACACTCCAATATCACACCCCCTCACACCCCATATCACATCCCCCTCACACCCGCATATCACACCCCCCTCACACCCCATATCACATCCCCCTCACACCCCATATCACATCCCCCTCACACCCCATATCACATCCCCCTCACACTCCAATATCACACCCCCTCACACCCCATATCACATCCCCCTCACACCCCCATATCACACCCCCCTCACACCCCATATCACATCCCCTCACACCCCCATATCACACCCCCACACACCCCATATCACATCCCCCTCACACCCGCATATCACACACCCCTCACACCCCATATCACATCCCCCTCACACCCCATATCACACCCCCCTCACACCCCATATCACACCCCCCTCACACCCCATATCACATCCCCCTCACACCCCATATCACATCCCCCTCACACCCCCATATCACATCCCCTCATGCCCCCATATCACACCCCCCTCACACCCCCATATCACATCCCCCTCACACCCCCATATCACACCCCCTCACACCCCATATCACATCCCCCTCACACCCCCATATCACATCCCACTCATGCTCCCATATCACATCCCCCTCACACCCCCATATCATATCCCTCACACCCCATATCACATCCCCCTCACACCCCCATATCACACCCGCATATCATATCCCCCTCACACCCGCATATCACATCCCCCTCACACCTGCATATCACATCCCCCTCACACCCGCATATCACATCCCCCTCACACCCCCATATCACATCCCCCTCACACCCCCATATCACATCCCCCTCACACCCGCATATCACATCCCCCTCACACCCGCATATCCCATCCCCCTCACACCTGCATATCACATCCACCTCACACCCCCATATCACATCCCCCTCACACCCCCATATCACATCCCCCTCACACCCCCATATCACATCCCCCTCACAACCCCATATCACATCCCCCTCACACCCGCATATCACATCCCCCTCACACCCACATATCACATCCCCCTCACACCCCCATATCACATCCACCTCACACCCACATATCACATCCCCCTCACACCCGCATATCACATCCCCCTCCCACCCCCATATCACATCCCCCTCACACCCGCATATCACATCCCCCTCACACCCGCATATCACATCCCCCTCCCACCCACATATCACATCCCCATATCATACCCCCTCACACCCCATATCACATCCCCATATCACATCCCCCTCACACCCGCATATCACATCAACCTCACACCTCCATATCACATCCCCCTCACACCCTCATATCACATCCCCCTCACACACACCCATATCACATCCTCCTCACACCCCCATATCCTATCCTCTAACCCCCATATCACACCCCCCTCACACACACCCATATCACATCCTCCTCAGACCCCCATATCTCATCCCTCTCACACCCCCATATCACACCCACCTCACACCCGCATATCACATCCCCCTCACACCTGCATATCATATCCCCTTCACACCTGCATTTCACATCCCCCACACACGCATATCACATCCCCCTCACACCCCCATATCACACCCACCTCACACCCGCATATCACATCCCCCTCACACCCGCATATCATATCCCCTTCACACCTGCATTTCACATCCCCCACACACGCATATCACATCCCCCTCACACCCGCATATCACATCCCCCTCACACCCCCATATCACATCCCCCTTACACCCCCATATTAATCCCCCTCACGCCCGCATATCACATCCCCATATCATACCCCCTCACACCCCATATCACATCCCCATATCACATCCCCCTCACACCCGCATATCACATGAACCTCACACCTCCATATCACATCCCCCTCACACCCTCATATCACAGCCCCCTCACACACACCCATATCACATCCTCCTCACACCCCCATATCCCATCCCTCTCACACCCCCATATCACATCCACCTCACACCCCCATATCACACCCACCTCACACCCGCATATCACATCCCCCTCACACCCACATATCATATCCCCTTCACACCTGCATATCACATCCCCCACACACGCATATCACATCCCCCCCACACACGCATATCACATCCCCCTCACACCCCATATCACATCCCCAACACCCGCATATCACATCCCCCTCACACCCCCATATCACACCCCCCTCACACCCCATATCACATCCCCCTCACACCCCATATCACATCCCCCTCACACTCCAATATACACCCCCTCACACCCCATATCACATCCCCCTCACACCCGCATATCACACCCCCCCTCACACCCCATATCACATCCCCCTCACACCCCATATCACACCCCCATATCATACCCCCTCACACCCCATATCACATCCCCCTTACACCCCCATATCACACCTCCACACACCCCATATCACATCCCCCTCACACCCGCATATCACACCCCCCTCACACCCCATATCACATCCCCCTCACACCCCATATTACATCCCCCTCACACCCCATATCACATCCCCCTCACACCCCATATCACACACCCCTCACACCCCCCTCACACCCCATATCACACCCCCTCACACCCCATATCACATCCCCCTCACACCCGCATATCATATCCCCCTCACACCCGCATATCACATCCCTCTCACACCCCATATCACATCCCCCTCACACCCGCATATCACATCCCCCTCACACCCGCATATCACATCCCCCTCACACCCGCATATCACATCCCCCTCACACCCCCATATCACATCCCCCTCACACCCCCATATCACATCCCCCTCACACCCCCATATCACATCCCCCTCACACCTGCATATCACATCCCCCTCACACCCCCATATCACATCCCCCTCACACCTGCATATCACATCCCCCTCACACCCGCATATCACATCCCCCTCACACCCGCATATCACATCCCCCTCACACCCGCATATCACATCCCCCTCACACCCGCATATCACATCCCCCTCACAACCCCATATCACATCCCCCTCACACCCGCATATCACATCCCCCTCCCACCCGCATATCACATCCCCATATCATACCCCCTCCCACCCCATATCACATCCCCCTCACACCCGCATATCATATCCCAATCACACCCTCATATCACATCCCCCTCACACACACCCATATCACATCCCCCTCACACCCTCATATCAAATCAACCTCACACCTCCATATCACATCCCCCTCACACCCTCATATCACATTCCCCTCACACACACCCATATCACATCCTCCTCACACCCCCATATCCTATCCTCTCACCCCCATATCACATCCCCCTCACACACACCCATATCACATCCTCCTCACACCCCCATATCCCATCCCTCTCACACCCCCATATCACACCCACCTTACACCCCCATATCACATCCACCTCACACCCCCATATCACACCCACCTCACACCCGCATATCACATCCCCCTCACACCCGCATATCATATCCCCTTCACACCCGCATATCACATCCCCCACACACGCATATCACATCCCCCTCACACCCGCATATCACATCCCCCTCACACCCCCATATCACATCCCCCTTACACCCCCATATCAATCCCCCTCACACCCGCATATCACATCCCCATATCATACCCCCTCACACCCCATATCACATCCCCATATCACATCCCCCTCACACCCGCATATCACATCCCAATCACACCCTCATATCACATCCCCCTCACACACACCCATATCACATCCTCCTCACACCCCCATATCCCATCCTCTCACCCCCATATCACATCCCCCTCACACACCCATATCACATCCTCCTCACACACCCTTATCCCATCCCTCTCACACCCCCATATCACATCCTCCTCACACCCCCATATCCCATCCCTCTCACACCCCCATATCACATCCACCTCACACCCCCATATCACACCCACCTCACACCCGCATATCACATCCCCCTCACACCCACATATCATATCCCCTTCACACCTGCATATCACATCCCCCACACACGCATATCACATCCCCCCCACACACGCATATCACATCACCCTCACACCCCATATCACATCCCCAACACCCGCATATCACATCCCCCTCACACCCCCATATCACACCCCCCTCACACCCCATATCACATCCCCCTCACACCCCATATCACATCCCCCTCACACCCCATATCACATCCCCCTCACACTCCAATATCACACCCCCTCACACCCCATATCACATCCCCCTCACACCCGCATATCACACCCCCCTCACACCCCATATCACACCCCCCTCACACCCCATATCACACCCCCATATCATACCCCCTCACACCCCATATCACATCCCCCTTACACCCCCATATCACACCCCCACACACCCCATATCACATCCCCCTCACACCCGCATATCACACCCCCCTCACACCCCATATCACATCCCCCTCACACCCCATATCACACCCCATATCACATCCCATATCACATCCCCCTCACACCCCATATCACACCCCCCTCACACCCCATATCACATCCCCCTCACACCCCCATATCACATCCCCTCATGCCCCCATATCACCCCCCCCTCACACCCCCATATCACATCCCCCTCACACCCCCATATCACACCCCATATCACATCCCCCTCACACCCCCATATCACATCCCCCTCATGCTCCCATATCACATCCACTCACACCCCCATATCATATCCCTCACACCCCATATCACACCCCATATCACATCCCCCTCACACCCCATATCACACCCCCATATCACATCCCCTTCACACCCGCATACCATATCCCCCTCACACCCCCATATCACATCCCTCTCAAAACCCATATCACACAACCCTCATGCCCCTGGACTCTGCAGTGCTCTGCACTGAGGGGGTGGGCTCTGCACTGAGAGGCTGGGCTCTGCACTAAGAGGCTGGGCACTGCATTGCTCCGCACTAAAGGTCTGGGCTCTTCACTGAGAGGCTCTGCACTGAGGGGCGAGGGTCTGCATTGCTCTGCACTGAGGGGCGAGGCTCTGCACTGAGGGGCTGGTCTCTGCATTGCTCTGTCACTGAGGGGCTAGGCTCTGCATTGAGAGGCTGGGCTCTGCACTGAGGGGCTGGGCTCTGCACTGAGGGGCTGGGCTCTGCATTGCTCTGCACTGAAGGGTTAGGCTCTGCACTGAGAGGCTGGGCTCTGCATTGCTCTGCACTGAGGGGCTGGGCTCTGCACTGAGGGGCGAGGCTCTGCATTGCTCTGCACTGAGGGGCTGGTCTCTGCATTGCTCTGTCACTGAGGGGCTAGGCTCTGCATTGAGAGGCTAGGCTCTGCACTGAGGGGCTGGGCTCTGCATTGCTCTGCACTGAGGGGCTGGGCTCTGCACTGAGGGGCTGGGCTCTGCATTTTCTGTCACTGATGGGCGGGGCTCTGTACCGAGGGGCGGAGCTCTGCATTGCCTGTCACTGAGGGGCGGGGTTCTGCATTGCTTGTCACTGGGGGGCGGGGTTCTGCATTGGCTTGTCACTGAGGGGCGGGGTTCTGCATTGCCTGTCACTGAAGGGCGGAGTCCTGCATTGCCCTGTCACTGAGGGGCTGGGCTCTGCACCTCCCCCTCCGCACAGCTCCCGGTGACTCGAACCAATCAGAGCCGGTGTTTCCGCAGTTCGCCTTATATGGCAGTAGGGCCGGCGGGGCGCGCGCTGTATAAAACCCGCGGCCCGGCACCTAGAATTGCTCAGTGACCCGCCCTCCCCGTGCAGACAACAACACCCGCTACACTCACCAGGTAAGCAGCCTGAGGCCGGCTGTGGGGGGAATCAGTGCTGTTAGGACTGTGTATGTTGGGGGTTCAGTGCTGTTAGGACTGTGTATGTTGGGGGGGGATCAGTGCTGTTAGGACTGTGTATGTTCGGGGGGGATCAGTGCTGTGAGGACTGTGTATGTTGGGGGGGGATCAGTGCTGTGAGGACTGTGTATGTTAGGGGGGATCAGTGCTGTGAGGACTGTGTATGTTGGGGGGATCAGTGCTGTGAGGACTATGTTGGGGGATCAGGGCTGGAGGGGACAGGCTCAGTGCTATTAGGACTGTATGTTGGGGGTGGTATCAGGGCTGGGGGGGGGGGACAGTTGGTATTAGGACTAGCGGGGGTATCGGGGTATGTTTTAGTTATAAGCTGTTTTACCAGGAAATAACACATTATCTCCAAGTGTGTCCGGGCAGGTTGGGGTTTTCAGGGGAGTGGGAGGGGGGAGGGGTGCTAGTGGATGGGTGTACAGGCTCAATGCTATTGGGGCTATTGGGATATATGGGGGCAGGTTGAGAGGTATTGGGTTATGTTCATTTTATAACTTACCACGAAACACTACAGTATCTCGTCTTTAAGAATGTCCTAGCCAGTTTGGGGGTATCGGGGCGGTGTATGTGGGGGGTTATCTGGGCTGGTTAGTTGGGGGCAGGTTTGGGGTAACAGGGAGATTTCTCTTTGGCCGGTTAATTTCTACCCCCCTCCCCCCCCAACGTGTCGCATTGTGCTTTGCTTTATTGCCCATTGTCTATCCCTGAGCTCCATGTGCCGGTCGCAGCGGTGCACTCTGGGACTTGTAGTCGTGTGTTGGCGCTGTAGTTTAAGGTTGGGCGGTTCCCTGTGACTCTTGGACTACTTGTCCCAGAGTGCTGTGCGCGGGGCTGCGGCTTAGTGGCAGCTGTACATGGATGAGGGATTTATTGTATTTATGCAATGGTTTACCAGGAAGTGATGCACTGAGTTACCTCGTTTGTGGCCCCTGTTTCCGTGGGGCTAACTCCTGGGTTTGGGGTGTTGAGTTGGAGGGGGTTTATATTATATTATTTGTAGGTGTATGGGTCTGCCCTGGGATCTGGAGTTGGGGTGGGTTTCTGACGTGGGTATGAGAAACTGTGGTGCTCCAGACAATTGCACAATTGCTTAATGAGCTTTATTCCTCTGGTAGAATACCCCTATGGTATCATTGTATTCAATATACCTCCATAGAAACATCATAACCCACTATTTCGCATTGGTTGGCAGAGATCCCACTGGCACTCTAGTAAGGCATAAACACACTCTGGTTTCTGATGTTGGGGGTCAGTTGTCCCATTACCGGATGGCTGCCTTGTCGGGCGTGGTGGTGCCCTGTGTCAGGGCTGAGGGAAGTGATGCTATATGACTTTGTATCCAGCGCACTGATACATTGAGGCAACGAGGGGGCGACCAGGACTGTTTGGGGCTTGGTCTTTGGTTGGGTGTCCCCCCCCCCCCTCCGCCAATCTCCTCTTCAAATCTGCTGTTGCCTTATATGGTAAATACTGAGACTAGAGGGGACTTCCCTTTGTGTCAATCCGTGCAGAAATGGTGCAAACCCTCGCGCCCACTGCTGGCTGATGCTAGGAACTGCAGTTGCAGACAGGAAGTGGGCAGATGTCATGGGGAGTGGCTGACTCATTATCAGTTCTTGCACCTAGGACATTATCAGTGGGTGAGGTCTTCACCTCTTTGCACTCCTCCCTTACAGATCAACATGGAAGAAGATATCGCCGCACTGGTTGTTGACAATGGCTCCGGTATGTGCAAAGCTGGGTTTGCTGGTGACGATGCCCCTCGTGCTGTGTTCCCTTCCATCGTGGGGCGCCCCAGACACCAGGTAAAGAACCATTCTCTACTGATGCCACTTCTCTACTGCCAGAACAAAGCACATTGTGACTGTTGCAATGTATTACATCCTCTTGGTTTTATTTGGGATAAGCGTTAATTGACCCTGTGATACACTTCTACATTTTGGAGTACAAATGGCTCTTCAAGAAACTATCCTATGTGTATCTTGTTGCACAAATAGAGTGCATTGTGCAATGCCACACTGCTCAAGGAGTGTACTAGTTTCCTGCGATGGCACATGGGTCTTTAATTTGCACTTACACAATAATCAGGGATTCGTCCAGGGCTGGGCAACTTCAGTCCTTAAGGACTACCAACAGGTCAGGTTAAGGATTTCCCTGCTTCCACAAGGGTTTGTGGCCCTTAAGGACTTGAGTTGCCCAGAGCTAGTTTGGTTGGCAAGAAGTGCAGGCCGTCATGGAAAACTGTGTGTTTAACATCCTGAGGCCGTGCTTATAGTCTCAGCGACAGCACGTCAAAACAAATGTCTTTAATTGCCGCGTGCTTGGTCGCGAGCGGTTCAGCCAATGAGGGCGAACCGCTCACTGCCACGCCTACTGTCGCCATCTCTAACACTATAAGCAAAAAACGCTGCTGCGATCGATGGAGTGTCGCTGTAACAAGGACTATAAGCGCGGCCTAACTGACTTGTCACTCGCTGCTAACTTGGTAACATTTTTTGTTTCTAGCTAAATAGCCACAAACACCACTCACCAATTCTCCATTTCTCTGCAGGGTGTCATGGTTGGCATGGGACAGAAGGACAGCTATGTAGGTGATGAGGCTCAGAGCAAGAGAGGTATCCTGACCCTGAAATACCCCATTGAGCACGGAATTGTTACCAACTGGGACGACATGGAGAAGATCTGGCATCATACCTTCTACAATGAGCTGAGAGTGGCCCCAGAAGAGCACCCAGTGCTGCTGACAGAAGCCCCCCTCAACCCCAAAGCCAACAGGGAGAAGATGACACAGGTGTGTTTCTGATTTTGTTTCCTGAATCTGTAGTCTGTCCCAAGATGTTTATTTTTTAACTTCCTGTTTAGTTCCATCCTCTTTACATACCCTTTGCCATCCTTTACAGGGGATTTCCTTGACCTGAGTCTTCTTTGCTGGAATCTTTACAGGTTTATTTGGTTTGACATCCCAGTTTGATTCTGGTTTTATGACCTGCTTGTCTAACACTAGTTCAGTTACTAACCTGAATTGAGTGCAGTGTGTATTTGAGGTTTAACTATGGCTTGCAGGTGGGTTGAATTTGTAAGCTGAGTTCACTGCCTGCCTCTTTGCTCACATTGGCTTTGCCTGTTATGAGTTGGGTGTGACGATCAGGTTATGGAGTGCAGTACTGTCACATAGTCTTGCAGCTACACATGCATGGTTTTTGTTGCACCCTACACTGATTGTAATGCCTCTTCTAACTGGCTGCTTTCTTCCTTACAGATCATGTTCGAGACCTTCAACACCCCAGCCATGTACGTTGCCATCCAGGCTGTGCTGTCTCTGTATGCCTCTGGTCGTACCACTGGTATTGTGATGGACTCCGGTGATGGCGTCACCCACACTGTGCCCATCTATGAAGGTTACGCTCTGCCCCACGCCATCCTGCGTCTGGACTTGGCTGGACGTGACCTGACTGACTACCTCATGAAGATCCTGACGGAGAGAGGCTACAGCTTCACCACCACGGCCGAGAGAGAAATTGTGCGAGACATCAAGGAGAAGCTGTGCTATGTCGCTCTAGACTTCGAGCAGGAGATGGCCACAGCTGCTTCCTCTTCCTCTCTGGAGAAGAGCTACGAGCTGCCTGATGGACAAGTCATCACCATCGGCAATGAGAGGTTCAGGTGTCCAGAAGCCCTCTTCCAGCCTTCTTTCCTTGGTAAGCAACATGCATTGTTTAACTGGCCCCGGGATCTGCATTATGCCAACATTGAATGCAGCTTCTATAACTCTTGATTCTTCTCCTCAGGTATGGAGTCTTGCGGCATTCATGAAACCACCTACAACTCCATCATGAAGTGTGACGTTGACATCCGTAAGGATCTGTACGCCAACACAGTGCTGTCCGGAGGTACCACCATGTACCCAGGAATCGCCGACAGGATGCAGAAGGAAATCACAGCCCTGGCACCCAGCACCATGAAAATCAAGGTGAGTTTTCGTTCCTAGACAAGTCTGCTGCACAGGAGGCAGTGGGGGTGTGCAGCACTTAAGTCGGTGACAGTATCTACTGGCCATGGGGAATAGAAGACTGGCAAATTGGCCTTCTACATTAACCAACCTCTATCCTCTGCATCTTTAAGAGACATGGCCGCATTTTTGCTAGTCTGACACTGCGGACCATCCTCTTCCTTTTGCATATAGAGCCAACATTCTGCAGCGTAGTACAATATGGGAGGGCTGAACTTGTACATATCTTAATACGGCCAATAGCATTACTTGGTAACAAACCTTTGGGGAATTTGAATAATGGATATGGGCTGATTATTCACTGTCTTTGTGTACATACAAAATAACATTGCTGTTGTCTCTGCAGATCATCGCACCACCTGAGCGAAAATACTCCGTCTGGATCGGAGGCTCCATCCTGGCCTCTCTGTCCACCTTCCAGCAGATGTGGATCAGCAAGCAGGAGTACGACGAGTCTGGGCCTTCCATTGTCCACCGCAAATGCTTCTAAATGGACAGACCATTCTCACTTGACCAACGTACTTGTGCAGGAAGATCACATTGGCATGGCTTTCCCCCTTATTTTGTTGGCGCTTGGCTCAGGATCAGATAACTGGAAAGGAAAGATGGCGGAGATATAACAGAGCACCCCAGTGTCTACAATGCATCTGAGGACTGATTTGTACATTTCTTTCTTATTTTTTATTTTTTATTTTTTTTGTCATTCCAAATATTGTAAAATGCATTGTCTGGGAAGTTACACTCTGAATGCTGCCCAACAGGTGGCGCTCTTGCAGAAATCATGGTGATAGTATTGCTTGTATGTGAAGCTATGTACCCAAACATGTCTTTTGTATCTTCCGCCTTGAACACTCTGTAACTTGTTTGGTTCATCAATGGGCTCCATTCCCAAACATCTGATGGAAGGTTTACATTCTCATTGATCTCAGTAAGATGGGAGGGCTTACCTGTACACTTATCTGAAAACTATTAAAGGTTAACATGTTTCAAAAGCTTGTTCTCAACTGACCTTCATTTCAATGGTTCTTGATTCTCCATATTTAATACCAGGTTAGTTTCCTGGTCTCTAGGAATGCCCTGAGGTATTGACCGTACCTGATCTGTTTGCACTTTATCTGCAGCTCTATCAGGGTCACCTGGGCCTCCAACATTTGGCCCTGCACCCGGCCTTCTCCGTTTGGTTCCGTGTCTCCGCCTCCTGCGTTTGGCACTGTCCCACCTGCGTTATGCACGGCACCTATGTTGGGTGTCCCCGCCTTCTCCTGCATTAGTTGCTGCGTCCATTTTCCCAGTTAACGTTCTAGGGAGCGAGTTTAAACATCTCACTAGCCTGGTAACTCGCCACTGGCGCAATGTCCACCCCACTGCATTATAAGGGACAATGTGAAATCTCCAGGCAAGTATGGTGAGTCCTTGAGGAATATAACATGGTAGGCACCAATCCCCCAAATTGTTAAGTTGGTTCCCAAATCAGTATAATCACGCTACTCACTATCCTCTTAAGCATGACTGGTGCAGGCTACAAATATAGTTTAATTCACCCACTAATGTTAGTTTCTTCAGGCAGTGATTTACAGTAGGGTTGTGAGGCATCTGCAAGCGGTTCTTCTCCCCCCTCCCCCCACAAACGTATTGTGCTTCTGAGGCAATATAGGAGGTTCCTGGATTCGCGTGGGTACTGCATATTTGGTAGTACACCAAACTACACCTTGGTGAGGGTGGTATAGTTGTCAACTACAGCAGGTGCTCCAGTCACTTCCCACAATGCTTTGCATCCACAGTGGCAATGCCTTGTCGGGTGTCCTGGAAGCTCACGCAGTGGTCGACAGCTCCACCCCCTGCTTGGTTTGGGGCCTTACTAAGCTTGGGGCACTTTGATGCTAGGGCTTAGGCAAACTGCTTTGTAACAATCTGAGTAGGCAATATAATTTATGGGTCCACTGAACAAATCTTTTCTAGCTTGGAGTGCACAATGTACAAAAGGTGGGAAACACTGGTTGAAGGCAAATAGAAGTCTCTCCTGATGGCTATAAACGTGGGGTCTTTAATGCTTCATGCAGCAGGCGCTTGCATTGTGCACGGTTATTGCAATCAGTGGAGAGACTGGTAAAGCTGTACAATAATCCCTCCACCTTTTTATATACTCGTGTTCAGATATGACCACTGTCTTAATTGACGGAAGGATATTGGACACCAGACCCCCATGGCCTGAATTGCAGATACAGGTTTAGTAGAGAATATTGGACTTAAATAATCCTTCCAGAAAATGTCAATTACCCAATGACTCGGTATCTGAACGGGGCTGAGCTTTACCTGAAACGACACGCAAGCCACATGACCTAGAGCAGGGGCGACAACTCCAGTCCTAAAGGGTCACAAACAGGACACGTATTGGATATCCCTGCTTCAGCACAGGTGGCTCAGTCTTTGACTGCCACCTGTGCTGAAGCAGGGCTATCCTTAAAACCTGACCTGTTAGTGGCCCTTGAGGACTGGTGTTGGCCACCCCTGCACTATGCACATAATGGCCCGTTCCCCTCGTGCAGGATTATCCATGGGCCAAGTGCTTATGTAGAGTCCGACTCAAAGCATCTCGTGTGTACGCTCCTAATGGGACCATATGCTTGGGACAGGCCCACAAATATTCTGAGTGGTTGAGACTAGGCTTCCAAACCCAGCAAGACAAATACCACTGGATTGGCATTGAGGGGCGCTGTAAGGGCTGTGCAGCTGGCAGCGAATCATAGGTGGTTCCCGTATTTATCATTGAAACTCCTGATGGTAATCTCACCGTACCCTGCAGGTGGGCAATGTAGTGTATGGTAAGGGAGCGCGTGTAGAGTCATTGCAAGGAACTGACGGGCAAATAATGTATGTTCTGTACATGTATGTGCCAATGTGCTGCAGAACGGTGCAATGGGACATACAATTATAGCAGATTCTTACATGATTAGGGTTGTCAGGTGTTCGGTATTGAACTGGACTGTCCTGTATTGGGACACTCTGTCCAGTAATAAAATGAGAGGTACTGGAATACTGGACATGTATGTGTCCGGTATTTTCCTCTCTGGACATAGTGACCTGACGCACCTTTCACCAATGAGTCCAGTATTTTCGGAGACGCCTCCTGGCAACCCTAATGATGACAGAATGAGCCTATGGCATCAAGAATGAAAAGAAATATACTTCGCTGGTTATTAGGGTACTTCAGAAGAGGCGAGGGGGCATTTTAGGGAATGAGCACCCTGGATTCTTCTGCACATTCAGCCCTAACTGGACACTGAATGCCACGTTCAAAAAATTAAAGTAGTTACCGAATATTTCAATGGTTATTCAACCACACATTATATAAATTGTGGGTAAAAAAAGTGACAACAACCTGTGTATCGTAAATAAAAGTCCCGCGTGTGAGCACAGTCACACATCTCAGTCAGGTCTGTAACCCTGCCTTTCCCCCATCATCGCTTAGCATACAGTGCTTCCACTGCTGCCAGGGATTCTGGGTAATGACATGCAAATGAGCACACAGTTGAGTGATTATTCAATAATACCACTATGGACATCGTGGGTGAGCGCAGACAAGTGGGGGTAGGATTAGGAGTGACCGTTACAAGAATATGGCCATCTCGGGTCCAATGTGAAAGTGAAGGCACCTTTAAAATATAACAAGGTGCAATAAAGAAAAGATTTTAACAAGGATAGGGAAATATGGATCAAACCATGTATTAGAGTCCAGTCAAGTAGATCCAGGTCAGCCTCTTGATGGTCACGAGATGATCCTCAGGGCATGTGAAGATAAACAGAGAAATCACAGTGTATACTGCAAGACTACTAATAACTAACAAAACATGGGCAACAACACATAACATATACAAACTAGACTGACCACACTAGAATAACAAGCATATATCACATAATTGCTGGAAAATACAATTTAATAAAATATAAAAATACATCAAATATAACAATCAGTATTCCGTATCACAAAGATGCTGGTGCTCCTCAATTGGTTAAAATATAACAAGTAGAGTCGTACAACAGCACATTAGGACCAAGGGACCCAACACAAGTCACCGGCGGCCTCTTCCATGGGGAGAGTGTAGGGTGTGTCCCATGGGGAAAGTAACCCATGAATGATGCAGTCTGAATGCTTTCAGTCATTCACTGGAAGTGTGCCTGGATGATTCATACAAAGAGCAAGTAACTGGAGGTAGAGGAAATGAACCCGCCGTTACCCTTTGCACAGGTTAGAGGCATAAGAGCATTCCCTAATATGGTCTGTGCTGTATACCTGTGGGCGGGATCAGAATGCGAGGCCCATGAGTCCAGCTCTCTGATTGGACAGTCACCTGTTTATTACCTGAGCAATTACTGCAGCACTGAAAACAAACATGCTACACTGTCACCCTGAGTAGGACTGGGGCCCCCGCCAACAGTGCAAACATTAATCTCTGCACGAACAGGTTATTTACAGCTGCACCCTGACCTCTAATGACCTCTACATATTAATGGGGGACCATTCAGTATCATGGACTCACCCGTTGTGATTGAAGGTGATCACAGCTGGAAGTGTATGAAGATCTCTGCATCGTTAGCGTGCCGAGACCTGGCAGCAGCGTTCACCTTGAGAAGTTTGGACGGGACACACCTTGTGGTTCTCTTTATTGAAGTAGCCCCTGAGAATTCTTCACAGATTGAGACGTAACTAGTGGATTTCAATGCCTCCTCTTCAGATATACCTGCAACAGGGGCCGCCAACAGAAATCGTGGGGCCCAGGACAAACATTTTAAGCAGGCATCCCCGCACCCCCCCCCCCATTTCACACCTCATGAGCCCCCTCTCTTCCCCCCCCTCTTCCCATGTATTTCTCTCCCTTCCGTCTCACTCCCTCTCACTCTCCCGTCTCGCATGTATTTCTCTCCCCTGCATCTCACTCTTACTCCCTCACCCCCTCTCTCCTCTCCCTCCATCAAGTCAATTACCCCACGCTCACTCATTCCCTCAACCATCACACAATTCCCCCCACAAGATATATACCAAAAAACTTCCCACCCCAATGAAAAAACTTCCCATCCCCAAATATATACAAAAAAAATCCTCACCCCAAATATATATAACCTCCCCCACTCCCCCACCCCCCCAAATGCATACAAAAAAAACCACCTACCCAATACATATAAAAAAAATACATATAACCCCCCATACACACACACACACACACACACACACACACACACACACACACATACACACACACACACACACACACACACACACACACAGACATCCTATAAAAAAAACCCCACCCCAATACATATAAAAAATACCCCAACCCATATAAAAATTCCCCCAAGCCCCCCAATACATATAAAAATACCCCCAAGCCCCCCCAATACATATAAAAATACCCCCCAAGCCCCCCAATACATATAAAAATACCCCCCAAGCCCCCCCAATACATATAAAAATACCCCCCAAGCCCCCCCCAATACATATACAAATACCCCCAAACCCCCCAATACATATACAAATACCCCCAAACCCCCCAATACATATACAAATACCCCCAAACCCCCCAATACATATACAAATACCCCCAAACCCCCCAATACATATACAAATACCCCCAAACCCCCCAATACATATACAAATACAGACTTACCTTGGGTCTCTTCCTTTCTCTGCCCAACGCCGCCGCGCTTCCACTGCCGGCGCGCGACGGGGCTCTCTGACGTCAGCGCGCCGGAGGTAAGCTTGACCCAGCTTCCGGCGCACCGTGCGCTGACGTCAGAGAGCCCCGTCGCGCGTCGGCAGCGGAAGCGCGGCGGCGTGGGGCAGAGAAAGGAAGAGGCGTATAGGCAGCTGTGAGTCGGGGCCCGGCCGTGACCGGCAGCAGGGCCTGGCCAGAGGTCAGGGGAAATGTGCAGCGCCGGCTGTGCGCCCCTCAGCCAGCGGGCCCGGGACACCAACCCCGGCAGACCCGCCCTGTTGGTGGCCCTGCCTGCAACTACTCACAGAGCATCTGTGGGAGAGACTTTTGTTGTTTTGAAACCTTGTGTGCACGCTGCATCTGGAATGAACAATCATGCAGCTCGGGTTGCCAGGTGTCTAGTATTGAACCAGACTGTCTTGTATTTGGAGATACAGAAAGCCGTCTGAAGAGCTCAAAGGCAATGTACCTGGCGGCATATGCCGCTGGTAAGCATAATGGAGAATAAAGGGGCGTAAATAGGGAGAGGGTGTTGGAGGGATCACTGTTGACCAAACTGAGACAAAAGCAATGACCGTTGTATGTGGTGCAGTGTGATAGGAATCAGCCTGGAGTTGCAAGTACTCACGATGAAGCCGTCCTCCGTTTCTCTCACTCTCTCTCCCCGTGTCACTGTGTCGAAGGTAAGTGACGTCACTCCCCGGCGCGGGCACGATCCAAGGCATCAGGAAGGAGATGAATGATCGATGCAGCAGCAGCTCCAAATTACTGGGACTCACCAGGTAAAAGTTAAAAGCCGTGCTTTATTGGAGTTACATTAAAAGATGGAACACTCAGAACAAACAAAAATAGAAGAACCTCCTCCCACGCGTTTCGGGCATGAATTGCCCTTTCTCAAGGCGTATATATATACTCATGCCCGAAACGCGTGGGAGGAGGTACTTCTATTTTTGTTTGTTCTGACTGTTCCATCTTTGAATGTACAGCAGGGCCCCGCTTCTCGGCGCTCCGTTATCCGGCGTTCCGCTTATACGGCGGCACCGAGAAGGGGGCCGCCATCTTGGATTTCCAGTCGCGCATGCGCAGAACGGGCGAGTGCGCCCAGCGTGCATGCGCAGACCGCAGGTTGCGCGCGCATACCAGAAGGTTGCACATGCGCAGAACGGCAAAAATGCCGGTTTGCGCATGCGCAGAAGTGAAAATCGCCGGATCCGCTTTCCGCCGATTTTCCCTATACGGCGAACCTCTGGAACGGAACCCGCCGTATACCCGGGGCACTGCTATAACTCCAATAAAGCACTGCTTTTAACTTTTACCTGGCGAGTCCCAGTAATTTGGAGCGGCTGCTGCATCGATCATTCATCTCCTTCCTGTCCTGTATTTGGTCACTGTCCAGTAAAAAATTGGAGGCAATACTGGACATGTATGTGTATACTGGTATTACCTCTCTTGACATGTATGTGTATACCTGTATTACCACTGTGGACATGTGTATACCGGTATTACTTCTCTGGACGTGTGTGTATACCGGTATTACCTCTCTGGACATGTATGTGTATACCGGTATTACCTCTCTGGGTGTGTATGTGTATATCGGTATTACCTCTCTGGACATGTATGTGTATATACCGGTATTACCTCTCTGGGCATGTATGTATATACCGGTATTACCTCACTGGGTGTGTATGTGTATATCGGTATTACCTCTCTGGACATGTATGTGTATACCGGTATTACTTCTCTGGGTGTGTATGTGTATATCGGTATTACCTCTCTGGGTGTGTATGTGTATACCGGTATTACCTCTCTGGACATGTATGTGTATATCGGTATTACCTCTCTGGGCGTGTATGTGTATACCGGTATTACCTCTCTGGGCTTGTTTGTGTATACCGGTATTACCTCTCAGGGTGTGTATGTGTATACCGGTATTACTTCTCTGGGTGTGTATGTGTATATCGGTATTACCTCTCTGGGTGTGTATGTGTATATCGGTATTACTTCTCTGGGTGTGTATGTGTATACCGGTATTACTTCTCTGGGTGTGTATGTGTATACCGGTATTACCTATCTGGACATGTATGTGTATACCGGTATTACCTCTCTGGGTGTGTATGTGTATACCGGTATTACTTCTCTGGGTGTGTATGTGTATACCGGTATTATCTCTCTGGGCGTGTATGTGTATACTGGTATTACCTCTCTGGGCATGTATGTGTATATCGGTATTACCTCTCTGGGCGTGTATGTGTATACCGGTATTACCTCTCTGGGCTTGTTTGTGTATACCGGTATTACCTCTCAGGGTGTGTATGTGTATACCGGTATTACTTCTCTGGGTGTGTATGTGTATATCGGTATTACCTCTCTGGGTGTGTATGTGTATATCGGTATTACTTCTCTGGGTGTGTATGTGTATACCGGTATTACCTCTCTGGGCGTGTATGTGTATACCGGTATTACCTATCTGGACATGTATGTGTATACCGGTATTACTTCTCTGGGTGTGTATGTGTATACCGGTATTACCTCTCTGGGTGTGTATGTGTATACCGGTATTACCTCTCTGGGTGTGTATGTGTATACCGGTATTACCTCTCTGGGTGTGTATGTGTATACCGGTATTACCTCTCTGGGTGTGTATGTGTATATCGGTATTACCTCTCTGGGCGTGTATGTGTATACCGGTATTACCTCTCTGGGCGTGTATGTGTATACCGGTATTACTTCTCTGGGCGTGTATGTGTATACCGGTATTACCTCTCTGGGTGTGTATGTGTATATCGGTATTACCTCTCTGGGCGTGTATGTGTATACCGGTATTACCTCTCTGGGCGTGTATGTGTATACCGGTATTACCTCTCTGGGCGTGTATGTGTATACCGGTATTACCTCTCTGGGTGTGTATGTGTATACCGGTATTACCTCTCTGGGCGTGTATGTGTATACCGGTATTACCTCTCTGGACGTGTATGTGTATACCGGTATTACCTCTCTGGGCGTGTATGTGTATACCGGTATTACCTCTCTGGGCATGTATGTGTATACCGGTATTACCTCTCTGGACATGTATGTGTATACCGGTATTACCTCTCTGGGCGTGTATGTGTATACCGGTATTACCTCTCTGGGTGTGTATGTGTATACCGGTATTACCTCTCTGGGCGTGTATGTATATACCGGTATTACCTCTCTGGGCGTGTATGTGTATACCGGTATTACCTCTCTGGGTGTGTATGTGTATACCGGTATTACCTCTCTGGGTGTGTATGTATATACCGGTATTACCTCTCTGGAAATAGTGACCTGACCAGCTTGGGGGGCAGCAGGATTTCCCCAAGCAGGGAGAGAGCCGGGCTGCTGCTAGGGGGCTGGGCAGCTTACTCCATCCTGATTGGCCGCATTACCCAACAGAACCCAATCAGGACGTGGTGTCAGGAGTCTGAGTGTGGGGTCAAGAAGAGGAGGAAACAGCATGGAGCAGAGAGAGAGGTGAGAGGTTTGTGTGTGTGTTTGTGTCTCGAGTGCCTCGCACCTTTCACCATTGTGTCAAATATTTTTGGAGAAGCCGCCTGGCACCCTTACATGCAGGTGCAATAAAGGGTATCACAGCCTGTACATGCCTGTTACTAGTGCTGTGTTAAATGTACAAATTAGGTGAAATGGTTAAAGCATTTTATAGGACACCTGAGGAAGTCTTGGTGCCAACAAGCAAACAGAGTAGAAGGTGGGACAGGAAGTGAGGACGTGACAAGGAAGGTGGACACTGCCTCATGGGTGTTAAATACACCGACACCTCACTCAACTTTTCTCACCAGATTGGCTCACGTGAATATTGCCCGCAAAGACCAGGTGAGTACGACAGATGCCGGTAGCAACGTCAGAAAGGTACAGGAGGCCAAATAAGTGTTGGTGCATCTCTTGGGAGGGGAGGCAAATAAGGCCAAATATAAACCCTACTAATATGTGTATGTGTGAACAAGACTCACTCCAAACGATTGAACCCGTCTTCAAAAAACTCTGCTGCACGGAGTTATCCTCACTACAGATGACTTAGACGCTCTCTCAATGAGTGAGACACTTCACACCTGGACTTACATGCTCTCTCGATGAGTGCGACTCACCCCAGATGACTTACAAGCCCGGTCAATGAGTAAGCCTTACTTCAGATGACAGTCACTCTCTAAATGAGTAAGACTATCTCAATGAGTGAGACTTACTCAAGATGACACCCCCTCAATGAGTGGGACTCTCCATATGATTTAGACGATCTCTCAATGAGTGACACTCACTCCAGATGACTTTGACAGTCTCAGTGAGTGAGTGCATAGCATCACTCTCGTGACTTATTTATAAAATGTGTTACCAGGAAGTATTACATTGGGGTTACCTCTTGTTTTCAAGTATGTCCTGGGCACAGAGTTATGATGACAAATACATGGTTACATTAAGTGAGCAGGGTTATACATTATATACAAGACATTGCATGCACAGTGAGAGATAATATATGCTTTCCTGGATTAGTGGATATTTATATAAACCCTTTGATATGATAGGACAGAGATGCCGTTTGCAACGTCGACTTTGCAGGTTTCACAAAAGAAAGGAACGGTTTGTAGAACCGTGTATTATTTAAATGGGTTACAATCTGCAGCATGAGACCCACGCTACATTGTATTGTATTGTATGTCTTTATTTATATAGCGCCAAAAGTGTACTCAGCGCTTCACAAAGAATACAGTGCAGGGAATTATAATTATACAATAAGTGCAACAAAATCAGACAATAGGAAAGGAAATCCCTGCCCCGAAGAGCTTACAATCTAAGTGGTTTGAGGGGAATGTGAGAGAATAAGTGCAGTAGATGGCAGTGCTTGGCCACAATGGGGGGGTAGGAGTGACTGTGGGTGTGAGACAGTAGCCATGAGTGCAGGCTAATGGGATGCTTGATTTGTTGGGCGAATTTTAAGGTTAGTCAGTATTAAATGAGAAGGTTAACACCATTTACAGGGAGGGGTGGGTGAGAGCAGGTGTGTATGTCTGGCTTCAGGCTCAGGGGAGAGCAGCAGGAAGGGGTAGATAGAGGGTGTGAATAGAGGATTTGTGTGGGTGTTTTTTATTGAGGGGTAAAAAAAGTTGTTGGGAGAGAGGTGTATAAATAATGGTGCAGTGGGGAGGGGGAAAGTTGGGGAGCACAGAGACATTCACAAAAAGTGAGGAAACAGTAAACAGCCACATACATGACATTAAACACACTGCCAACTACAGGGTTTCTATCTCTTTAACAGCCTGCAATTTTGGGGTAACATTTCGAAATAATGTCTTTGACATTCCTCATGGAGCCCGTGGCGTGCTGCAGTGCGCAGGGAACAGTAACAGTCAGCCCAGGGCTGGTTCATTTTCACAGTCTCAGGGGGAGCTTCCTCATCACCACACCCTGATTTCTAGACTTTTGTAACTGCTGCCTTTTATGGACATATTGCGAGACTTCACTTTTATCACCAGCTGAAGCCAGGGAGAGGCCAGCAAACCCACACCCCCTCTAGTGGCCCGAGTGAGGATGACAGGAGAGACGGAAAAGAACTGGCCAGTCAGTCAGTGTTGTTCCATAAAGAAATCTGACCAATTTGGGAGCGCCGTCCTATCAGCGCGTATCGATAACAAAGAAAAAATAGTGTCAGGGGTTAAAAAAAGAACCAAACGTGTTATCTCCTTCTCTATTCGCTCACGTGTATTCAGGCAAACTCAGGCTCTTCAAAATCCTTGTCTTTTTATAACCATGTAAGGTCAAAACAGCTGTCTGTGAAAAGGGCTGCAGGCCAATTCTGTAACCCAGGCCGTGCTGGAAAGCTGTGTAACGCGGCAGGCATAATCTTATAGGGATCCCATGTTAAAATGGATTAGAAGCAAAAAGGGGATACTGTGTGCTCGTTTGCATGTCATTACCCAGAATCCCTGCCTGAGACGTGAATATGCTCACAAGTGGTATTTTTATTTACTATAACCATGTAGGGGGATAGGAAGAGAGGTACAAAATACAGGCCCAGGTGCACAAAAGGGTGCTACATAGTAGCACGACTTTACTCCCATTCCTATGAGTGAGACGTGCTAATGCTTAACCCCCTTTTGTGCATCTGGGCCAAAGTGTAGTATTTTTAATCCAAGCTATAAACACAAATCATAATTGTACTTGCAGACAGATATAAAAAATCATGCCCATTAGACAGATTGCAGCCCTTCCAAGACTCGCCACTGGTGCCCACGTTTACTCCACTGATCACTCAATCGTCGCCGTTGGACACTCTACGTTACTTCCCGGGGCGGGGAAGTTCTCCTTCCACGTATCAGTCTAACCTCTGAATCTCTCCACAATCTGACGTCACCCTACGCATTTCGCTGCTAATCAGCTTCCTCTTGGCTCTGGGGGTGTTTTATCAGATCATAAATACCTCACGTGGCAGGGACAAAGTGGTATTGTGGGGGCTTATAACCCAGATTCGGTGCTATCGCACTTTATTGCATAACCTCCTTGGTGTCGCCTCTTTGTGTGGCTACATTCCCCTTATAAGATGTGTAACTATGTAACAATGTAACTATCTAATCCATCAGTTCATTTATAGATTTGCCCTTGATTGAACATTTACTGGGGTAGAGTGAGCGAGGCTGATGCCGCTGGCACACCATGTGGATTGTGTTTCTCTATCTTTCATTTAAAGTTAAGGGAGCTACATGACAATACGAGACAGGTCATCTGCCAGGTAACGAGGTGCAAAGGCACACTGCTCTAACTCCTGTGTGCTGGTAGGGCTGCCTGGTGTCCAGTATTGAACCGGACTGTCCTTTATTTGGACACTGTCCAATAAAAAATTAGAGATAATACACGACAAGTCTGTGTATACCAGTAATACCTCTCTGGGCGTGTATGTGTATACCAGTATTAACTCTCTGGGTGTGTATGTGTATACCGGTATTACCTCTCTGGACGTGTATGTGTATACCGGTATTACCTCTCTGGACGTGTATGTGTATACCGGTATTACCTCTCTGGGCGTGTATGTGTATACCAGTATTACCTCTCTGGGCTTGTATGTGTATACCGGTATTACCTCTCTGGGCGTGTATGTGTATACCGGTATTACCTCTCTGGGCTTGTATGTGTATACCGGTATTACCTCTTTGGACATAGTGACCTGACCGGCTTCTGGGGCTGTGGGATTTCCCCGAGCAGGGAGAGAGCAGGGCTGCTGCTAGGGGGCTGGGCAGCTTCCCCCATCCTGATTGGCTGCTGTTGAGTAATGCAGCCAATCAGGAGAAGGTGTCCGGAGCCTGGGGGTGGGGCCAAGGAGAGGAGGAAACAGCATGGAGCGCAGGTGTGTGTGTGTGTATCTCAAGCACGTTGCTCCTTTCACCATTGTGTCCAGTATTTTTGGAGACGTCGCCTGTTAACCCTGTGTGCTGGTGATTACATGTTATTGTTTATATTCTATCCTAAGTAAATTGCCGGTTCTCCGCAAGTTGACATGGAGGATAACAAGGACAGACCGGTTATTGATAATGGCACCACAATGATGAAGGTTGGATTAGCGGGGGACGATGCTCCACGCGTTACCTTCCCGTCCACTGTTGGTCACCTACGATCTCAGGCATGGAAACCTTCTAACCATATATAAGTAAAATAAGTGCAAATATGTCAGGTCTGCCTTGGGTGCAGAAGGAGTTTAATGAGGGCAGAGTTTAGACCACGGGTGGGCAACTCCAGTTCTCAAGGGCAACCAATAGATCAGGTTTTCAGGATATCCCGGCTTCAGCACAGGTGGACTGAGCCACTGATTGAGCCACCTGTGCTGAAGCCAGGATATCCTGAAGACCTGATCTGTTGGTGACCCTTGAGGACTTGAGTTGGACACCCCTGTTCTAATGGATACATATCCCAACTCCATCCACTTATCCGATACTTGTAGAACTAATTCTTCTGCTTGGCATCTTCATGGATGAATTGCGGATTCATGACCCTCTCCAGGCCCCATCTCTGCTACCTCTCCTGTGTTTCAATGTCATTACCCACCAAGTTCCCACCGAAAGACATAATAAGAAACACGCAATCACTACATTTAGGTGGGGTGAGCCCATAAGGTGCCCAACAAACAACGTTGCTTTAAGTCAAACATACCATAAATATGGTAATAACAGGAATGGGGTAAACACCTGGAACATGCTAAACAACAATGAGTTTCACATTTCCCATTGCCAGGGCACACAAGGAGGTGACGATCACAAAGCCACCTACATAGGTGATGAAGCCCACATCAAAAGAGGTATCCTGACCCTGAAATACCCCATTGAGCATGGAATTGTTACCAACTGGGACGACATGGAGAAGATCTGGCATCATACCTTCTACAACGAGCTGAAGGTGGCCCCAGAAGAGCACCCAGTGCTGCTGACAGAGGCCTCCCTGAACCCCAAAGCCAACAGGGAGAAGATGACACAGGTGGGTGACACTGTTTCCTGGTCCCCTGGATCAGGATGACCTAAGAAAAGACACTATCCTACTCACACAGCATTGTCTGAACTAACAATCTAATATGAGGCTCTTTACCTACGTGTGTCTGTGCCAAATGAGAAACATGGTCAATCTGTTTACATGCGTGTGTTTGTGTTACATTTAACATAACTCCTTCCTAACTCCTATTACCTATATATCTAACACACACTGGAGAGATTATGTGGGGGAAAAACCCTGATACAATGACTCTTGTTCAAAATGCCTCTCCAAGCATCGATTTCTAGGCTAGGTACACACGTGTCATGTGTAAGGTGACATCATATTAATGCGGTTTCTATTTTCTGCGGCAGTGATGTTATACACTGAGCTGCCTACTTTAACCTGTGTGCAGCAAATAAAATTACCCCTTGTGAGCACATTCACACGTCGCAGACAGCTCTGCCACCCTGCCCCTCCCCATTATCTCTTAGCATGCAGTGTTTCCACTGCAGCCAGGGTTTCTGGGTAACGACATGCAAATGGGCACAGTGCGTCACTCTTTACTGCTTAATACATTTTAACATGGAACCCTGTAAGCTTTAACCTAAAATGCAGTTTGTTTGGCTGGTGGTAATTACAATCGTTCCTTCCTGATCATGTTTGAGACTTTTAACACGCCGGCCACCTACGTTGCAGTCCAGGCTGTGCTGTCGCTCTACAGTATGCCTCTGGTCGTACCACTGGTATCGTGATACATTCAAGTGAGAGTACCACACACACTGTGCCCATCTGCGAAGGTTATGCTCTGCCACGTGCCATTCCACGCATGGACCTGGCTGGACGTGACCTGACTGACTACCTCATGAAGATCCTGACGGAGAGAGGCTACAGCTTCACCACCACGGCCGAGAGAGAAATTGTGCGAGACATCAAGGAGAAGCTGTGCTACGTCGTTCTAGACTTCGAGCAGGAGATGGCCACAGCTGCTTCCTCTTCCTCTCTGGAGAAGAGCTACGAGCTGCCTGATGGACAAGTCATCACCATCGGCAATGAGAGGTTCAGGTGCCCAGAAGCCCTCTTCCAGCCTTCTATTGTTGGTAAGGGTCCAAGGAATGGAGAATAGATTCTTTGTTAATACGGTATTGTACACTAGGGAAATGAGCTTTATTAAAGGGTTGTGTGACCTCGTGAATCTTTGTCTCAGGCATGGAGTGTTGCGGACTTCATGAAACCACTTTCAACTTAATTATGATGTGTTATGTGTGACGGAAACACAGTGCAGGGGCTCCTTGTGCTTGGGAACACAGTGCAGGGGTTCCTTGTGCTTGGGAACACAGTGCAGGGGTTCCTTGTGCTTGGGAACACAGTGCAGGGGTTCCTTGTGCTTGGAAACACAGTGCAGGGGTTCCTTGTGCTTGGGAACACAGTGCAGGGGCTCCTTGTGCTCGGGAACACAGTGCAGGGGCTCCTTGTGCTTGGGAACACAGTGCAGGGGCTCCTTGTGCTCGGGAACACAGTGCAGGGGTTCCTTGTGCTTGGGAACACACTGCAGGGGTTCCTTGTGCTCGGGAACACAGTGCAGGGGCTCCTTGTGCTCGGGAACACAGTGCAGGGGCTCCTTGTGCTCGGGAACACAGTGCAGGGGCTCCTTGTGCTTGGTCCTGGGCAGAAATTAATCAACTTGAGCTGGTTCACATGTTGCATAATGCTCTGCAAAACTTTATATTGACCATAAACCAGAATATAGTGTGCGAAGGTGTTAAACACCCTTGAGACATAATATATTCTAAGAAAAAATAAGTTTGAAGGCTTTTAGGCTTCAGTTTGAATTTTGTTTGTGTATGACAGGTATGGAATCTGGTGGCATTCATGAAACCGCCTACTACTCCATCATGAATTGTGACGTTGACATCCGTAAGGATCTGTACGCCAACACAGTGCTGTCCGGAGGTACCACCATGTAACCAGGAATCGCCGACAGGATGCAGAAGGAAATCACAGCCCTGGCTCCCAGCACCATGAAAATCAACGTGAGTTTCTGTCCTGATAGAAATAGAGGGTAGTGCACGCGCTCAGACAAATAGGTGACAGTGGGGTACTTAGCTGCCGGTGCGCTGGTTCTGGGGAGCTCCTGACGTCCCCAAAAATAGTCCAGTAGAGAAGAAGCAGGCTTCTCTTCTGTCCTGATAGAAACCATAACTCTAATGTGCAACAAAGGGGTGTGTATCATTTAGAGCTGGCTTTGTCTCAAGGGTGCTCAACTCAAGTCCTCAAGCCCCCCCCCCCCCCCCAAGTTTTCAGGATATTCCTGCTTCAGCACACATGGCTCAACTGGTCCCAGCTTCAGCACAGGTGGCTCAATTGGTTCCAGCTTCAGCACAGGTGGCTCAATCGGTCCCTGCATCAGCACAGGTGGCTTCTGATTGAGCCACCTATGTTGAGATATCCTGAAAACTTGGCGGGGGGGGGGGGGGTTGGGGGGGCTTGAGGACTGGAGCTGGGCCCCCTGGTTTACACAGTGGGAGTCTATGATTTACAGTAAGTAGCAAACGGCCCGTTCAAAGCCCGATCTTATCTGGCACCAGCATTATTATTCATGTGAAAGCTCCAGCTATCCACATAATAAAGTGGATTGGAAGCTAAAAGTGACACACATACTGGGTTCTTACTTGCATGTGACTACCCAGAATCCCTGTCTGCTGTGACAATACGGTCAATGCAGCAGGTACATACAGATACACTCATGGGCATCAATTCTTTGCCGTGTTATCTAGAAGGAATAGAAACTTGTTTACAGTTGCAAAAGGCAAATGAATAATGCCCCCAAATGCAGAGCACGAGTATCTGAAACCAGTGGTTAATATTAAACTTCAGCAATAGGTCACTTATTGCTCATGTTTAGTCCATTTGGTATAACATTGCTGTTGTCCCTGCAGATCATCGCACCACCTGAGCATAAATACTCAGTGTGGATCGGAGGCTCCATCCTGGCCTCTCTGTCCTCCTTCCAGCAGATGTGGATCAGCAAGCAGGAGTACGACGAGTCCGGGCCTTCCATCGTCCACCGCAAGTGCAACCTAAACACCACCTAAACTAACGGGACTTCACCCCACTTCAGAGATGTCCCGGCCCTTACTCACCATACCAACCAATGAACCAATCGCCTTTTGGTGGAAGCTGCTGAAAGCATTGTCTGGGGTATATTAAAGATGGCAGCCCCCATGATGATTTCTTGTTCTTAGAGGAGATGAGCAGCAGGTGTTAGCAAGTTCTGAAAGTCTTGTGTACAAATTACATCTATGTAGCACCGGCATGATGGTCCATTAAAAAGTATAATTAACAGTGATGGGGGCTTCACTAGGACTGACTGAGCCACTCGCTGGCGGGGGGGGGGAGGCAGTAACACTTACTGGGGGGGCAGTAACACTCACTATGGGGGGGGGGAGGTAGTATCACTCATCACTGGGTGGTCGTCCCATTCATTGTAAGGAAGTTGCAATTATTATATTTATTTATACAATGTTTTACCAGGACGTAATACATTGAGAGTTACCTCTCGTTTTCAAGTATGTCCTGGGCACAGAGTTAAGACAAATAATACATGGTTACAAATACAGTTACATAAGTGAACAGGGTATACATTATATACAAGTCATTGCATACATACAGTAAGAGATAATATATATTATAGGCGTATATAACAGTTACAGACCAAGTTAAAATGTGAGACAGCTTTACAGCTTTAGTTTTGAAAGAACTTAAACTGGTGGCGGATGTGAGAGTCTCCGGTACATTGTCCCAGTTTTGGGGTGCACGGTAAGAGAAGGAGGAGCGGCTGGATACTTTGCTGAACCTTGGGACCATGAACAGTCTTTTGGAGTCAGATCTCAGATGATAAGTGCTGCGTGTGGTAGGGGTGAGGAGCTTGTTCAGATAGGCGGGTAGCTTGCCCAGAAAGAATTTGAAGGCAAGACAAGAAAGATGGACTTTGCGCCCAGACTCCTTAGTTGGAGGAAAGTTCAGTCATTGGTGGTAGTAACAAATAAGGGGGAGAAGGGGTAGTATGCAACCCAGGGCCGCCAACAGAAATTTGGAGGCCCAGGACAAATTAAAGGAGAAGTCCCCCCTTAAACCACCCGTTAACCTCTCCCCTCCAGCGCACTGGGGGTCCCTGAGAGGGGGGAGAATGAGATATGGGCCGGTGGGGGGGTGGGAGGGGGGTTTGGAAAGAGTATAGAAAAACTACCAGCGCAACAATACGTATGTAACGGGTATTCCCCCACCCAATCGCATATAGAGTGCATGTGAGGGGGAACCTATATGTTACCAGGTGTGGTGTAATATACCTGTCAGGCTCACAGGAGGTCTGAGCCTCCGCTAGTGAGAGCCTGGGGTGAATCCTCTGGAACGATCTTCTAATTACAGCGCCTCCACCTGTGCAGGATTCTAGGAGTGTAGAATGTCCCCTACACAAGACCCACATATATGAACCACATACACCAAGGTATACATAACACAGGTTTACTATATGGGCAGATAACACAATACACATGCATCAACAATATGATATCAACAGTACATAACTTCAGTGTCACCCTGTAACACTACTAAGCACAACTATCCACACAACTCGCAGGGCCTTAACCCCACACAGTATTCCCAAAGTCCTTGTACCCAAAGTCCCAAGAGTCCCACAACCCTACCCACGTGTGGGACAGCGCTGCCCACTAAGATGAAGTGTATAGGTAGTGCACTTGGTGACTTGGATAATACCTGCCCAGTTCTTCCTGCAACCGGGTACCGCAGAACTATGGAAGAGGACCCGTCTGTGTCCAGCGCCGAAGCCTCAGCGATGGGGGTCTCCTTCTGAGCAAGCTCACCGCTCAGACAGTCTCTGTCTCTGCTCTGCAGAGAATGATTCCTTGTACACGGACCCTTCTTGTCAGAGCACACAGCACTGCAGCTGTGTCACTGGCTGAACTGACTAAACTGACTGCTAACAGGGCAAGGTCCCTACCTAAGGGGCCTTCCCTAAAGCAGTCACAAGCTGAAGGGGAGTGGGGTCTAGCTGGGGCCTAAGGGGAGACTTCTGGCCTAGTGCAGGATGCTACTTTCCTCCCTGCACAAACACACCCTCCCCTCTCTGTGTCCCAGCTCCTAACTGACACTCCCTGTCTGCACACAACATTGTATCTCCTTTGCTGCAGGAGAATCTGTAAACCCTATTGGTTTCAATGCAGCAGGTGAAAGGGCAGTCCCCAGAGGCTGCTGGGAATCGTAGTCCACTCACGACCTCTTCTCTATTAGCGCCGCGTGCGCGATCTCTACTGCGCATGTCTGAAGCTGTAATGGCCGCCACTACTCTTAACTGAGCATGCGCAACTTCCAAAAGCTCCTGCACACATATAATGGCCACCGCCACCGCTACCCTTGCCAACCTCTGTGCATTGCACTGCACAGGCGCAAACTCCCGCGCCAACCTCAACATGGCCGCCGCGACTGCTCTGCTTACGCGCAAGCCTCCGCACATGCGCGAACACATTAAACATGGCAGCGTCTTGCCGCAGCTGCCACCGGGAGCCCCCGGGAACGCGCTCGCCCCCGCAGCAGCACACACGCAAGGGGGAAAGAAACCGGCAGACAGGGGGACCGGAGGGACCCTGGCTACACGTAATATAGAGATTATTGTAAATATAAAAATGTATGATATCTATAAGATAAAAAGCACATTGAATAGCGCTATACAAAAACATTCAACACTATATGAAAGATGCTAGAAGAGATAAAGGCCTGGAGAGGGTAGTTATGGACCTGGGGGAGAGGGAGGGGGGAAAGAGGGAGCGGAGGGAGGGGGGAAAGAGGGAGCGGAGGGAGGGGGGAAAGAGGGAGCAGAGGGAGGGGGGAAAGAGGGAGGGGAGGGAGGGAGGGGGGAAAGAGGGAGGGGAGGGAGGGAGGGGGGAAAGAGGGAGGGGAGGGAGGGAGGGGGGAAAGAGGAAGGGAGGGGGAAAAGATGGAGGGGAGGGAGGGGAGGGGGGAGAGGGGGGAAAGAGGGAGGGGAGGGAGGGGGGAAAGAGGAAGGGAGGGGGAAAAGAGGGAGGGGAGGGGGGAGAGGGAGGGGAGGGAGGGGGGGAAGAGGGAGGGGAGGGGGGAAATAGGGAGGGGGAAAAGAAGGAGGAGAGGGAGGGGGGAAAAGAAGGAGGAGAGGGAGGGGGGAAAGAGGGAGGGGGAGGGGGTAAAGAGGGAGGGCTTAGGGGGGAAAGAGGAGGGAGGGAAAGAGGGGGGAGGGAAGGGAGGGGGGAAAGAGGGAGGGGGAAAAGAGAGAGGAGAGGGAGGGGGGGAAGAGGGAGGGGGGAAAGAGGGAGGGGAGGGGGGAAAGAGGGAGGGGAGGGGGGAAAGAGGGAGGGGAGGGGGGAAAGAGGGAGGGGGGAAAGATGGAGGGGGAGGGGGGAAAGAGGGAGGGGGAGGGGGGAAAGAGGGAGGGGGAGGGGGGAAAGAGGGAGGGGGAGGGGGGAAAGAGGGAGGGGGGAGAGAGGGAGGGGTAATTGGGTGGTCACTCAGTGATTGGGTGGTCTCAGTAATTGAGTGGTCTCTCAGTAATTGGATGGTCTCTCAGTAATCACTACACCGCCGCTGTCAGCACTTGCCCTTCAGCAGCTGGAGGGTTAACAGCTGAACCCCGCCCCCCTTCACGTCACCAGCCCTAGACCAGTGTTTGACGTCACGGGATCGCTCCTCCCCTGCCCCGCCCACACAGCTGGGGATATAAAGCCGGCCCGAGCCCCTCCTTCTCTCTCCAACCCCAGACTGAGCAGCAGCAACAACAAGCAACAGCACAGGTAGAGTGTGTGAGTGTGTGAGTGTGTGAGTGTGTGAGTGTGTGAGTGTGTGAGTGTGTGAGTGTGTGAGTGTGTGAGTGTGTGAGTGTGTGAGTGTGTGAGTGTGTGAGTGTGTGAGTGTGTGTGTCTTTTTTTGCGGGGGGGGTTACCCCGGGGTGTGTCTGCTCATCACATTTCTGGGGTGAGGGACACGGGGTAATTCCCAGCCTCAGACCCGCTCCCCCGAGACCCGCTCCCCTGAGACCCGGGCGGAGGGGTCACATTGGGGGGGGGGGGGGGGGGCGGCTTGTACCCTGCCCGGTGTCTGTGATTGCTGTGGGTAGTGGCACTGCACGAGTTGTGCCTCCCCTCCCCCCCTCCCACCCCCCCATCCTCATTGTGTGATGTGCTGACTCCTGCGGATGTGCTGCGCCCTCACACAGGGAGCGCTATCTGCAGCCCCTCCTGCGCCTCTGTGCTTTGTCTCTGTGCATCCTATGCCTCCGACACCATGTGGCTGCTACAACATGGCGATACAGGGACACCATTTTCTAACATGCCACCACAGTGTCCCTGTGCAGCCCCCACACCCTGTGATACATTGTGTCTGCGTGCCTGACATGCTGCTACATCTGCCTTCACAGCTGTAACCTTGTGTGGGGGAGGTTGGTGCATTTGGGGTGTGGAGTGGCATGTAGAAAGCTTGTGACAACCTATGTTGTACCACCTTGGTGAGTGAAGCCTCCAGTGGTAAAGCAATGGCCTTTATCTAAACATTATACAGACCTTGCACCCTTGTGTAATAGACCTTGCACCCTTGTGTAATGACATGCCAATAAAACCTGGCTGGCAGGTTGTCACTGGGCACTCCTCTCTCTCACCCTCCCCTCCCCCACCATTCTGCATAGCTGTGAGGTTGGGGTAGTAACAGAACACTGCCTTCTCTGGCATTGTCTCCACCATCTCAAGGCTTATTAATGGTATCCCTGTTGCAATCTACTCCTATTCTGCAGCTACAATCATTTCACTTGCTCATTGCCTTTATTACATCGTTCTCCTGGCTTCCCATCAGTCTGGATCCCTTACAAATGTATCTTTCTCATCCTAAAGGCTTTGTGAGCCTCCCTACATATCAGCTTTGATCTGTTTCTGCACTGCCACCCTATGCCATTGATCACACTTTAAACCTCTCTTGCCCCTCCCTGCCCCTTTGAACACCCTCACTCAGAATACCCGAAGCCCCTTCTCTCCTCACCTTTAAGTGACACCACCTAAATTTAAACATTACAATAACCTGGTCTCACTGCACCAAAAATGGCACTTAACCACTGTGACCATGTACTGCACTTACTCAGCCCAAATCTCTTAATATGCCACTGGGATTGTAAACTTTCATTTTCCTTTCAGGTTGTTGGATTGTTGCATTATAATTTCCTGTCCACCAACACAAAAATTCTTGTATGTGACAGTAATAGCTTAAAAATGAATAGTAACCTTTACTGCCATTTAAGACATTCACACTTAAGTGGGATTTAATGCTGGGCAGGGACCCATGTATACGGTGTTAAGCACAATGTGTCCACCATATTGACTGCCACGCCTTGTGGGAGACCCAACCACTGCATTTATTTTTAATCCGTCTTAAGTGACCTCCAATACGTATTTGGAGAAATCTACCCAGATGAAGAGCCAATTATGGGAATTTGCCTGGCTGTCTGGAAATCTATTGCATATGCTATGTCATGCGCCCAGCCGTAGCGGTGATACTAATCAAACAGCAGGAGATATTGGTGTTCCTTGAGGGGTGTATATTGATCAGGTCATGGCTGCCAGTACTCTGGCTGTGGTTTCCCCTAATCAGTATGCCGCCTGCGTCACCGATTTCAGCAACCCTTCTCTTCCTGCTAGTTACAGAAATCCTGCTAGTTGCCTGGGAATTTTTAGTGGCGTTGGTGCCATCTAGTGGCCAAGCAAGTCTGAATTTTCCTCACCCATTATTTTTATTTAATTTTTTTATTTTTATTTAATTTTTTTATTTTTATTTAATTTTTGTACGGTAAATACAGGCCTCCACTTAAGGGGGCATTGCAATACTTTACAGGCATTTTAAGGGCAGGACATTGATCCAGCAGGAAATGGCCTCTGAATTGTCCGATGACCGGAAACTTCTTGGCCATTGAGTGCAGCTCAGTTTGTGGAATCACCCAGAGGCTAAATGCAGTGAAGTAGTTCATGTTTTAATACACATTCTTGAGGTCCAGATCTGTCCCCTTCTAACCACTTGTTGGTGGTTGCATCCTTGAGGATTCAGTGCCGCCTGTTGCGCCTCTGGGGTGGCTGCACCAATGACGCCATTAAATGTTCATTATGTAGCTTTACTTCTGAATACATTGTAATACTCCCACACTTCTCTCCTGCAGATTTAGCAGATCACAATGGACGACGATATCGCCGCTCTGGTTGTTGACAATGGCTCCGGTATGTGCAAAGCGGGGTTTGCTGGTGACGATGCCCCTCGTGCCGTGTTCCCTTCCATCGTGGGGCGCCCCAGACATCAGGTATGGCAGTCCAGGTTCCTGGCTAGAAGTCAGTACTAGCGATGTGAAGGACTTGACCATACATCGTGCTGTAGACTTGTAGCAATACTTCCAGGAGTCTAGATTCTACTGTGGGGCATTCCAAATAGCTGGGAATGTGATGCCCTAATCTGGCACGTGTGAAGTGGTCAATCCATGTTTTGTCAACTGCATCATTGTACCTTAAAGAATTTGCTCCACAAATAACCACATAATGACTTATAAGGCTTGCATAAAATAGCAGATGCCATTAACATCTTGGTCATCGTCTCCTGTTAACATTAAAACAGTTTTTGAGTAGGCTGGAAAGGAGACTGAATACAAAGGGTGTAGGTTGATGGTGGTATTAAACGTGTTTTGAAGTTTAACTTGTCTGCTATATTCTATGCCGTGTGTGACTAATTGTCCTCTGCAGGGTGTCATGGTTGGCATGGGACAGAAGGACAGCTATGTAGGTGATGAGGCTCAGAGCAAGAGAGGTATCCTGACCCTGAAATACCCCATTGAGCACGGAATTGTTACCAACTGGGATGACATGGAGAAGATCTGGCATCATACCTTCTACAATGAGCTGAGAGTGGCCCCAGAAGAGCACCCCGTGCTGCTGACAGAAGCCCCCCTCAACCCCAAAGCCAACAGGGAGAAGATGACACAGGTGCGGCAAAGTCAAACTTTGTACTTTCTAATATAACTGACTTCAAATACCGGTTACCCTAATTCTAGAGCCCACAAACGGTTAATTCATAACTTCAAGAACACTTGGTTTGAGGTGTAATATACATTTTAGCATTAAACTGTAGGAGCTGAATTTTCGCTTGCAGATCACCTACAGGACTTGTTTCATGGGAGTTTATGTATTGGGCAGTGATAGTGATGACCAATGTTAGAATAGTATTGGTGACTGTTGGAAAGTTTTGTTGCCTCTAGAAAATGTAGGTGTTCTAAAGTTTGACGTGACCCTTGACTGTCATGCCATTGGGTTGCACCACGGTTATGTTGCTAATTGGCCTCCTTCATTCTAGATCATGTTCGAGACCTTCAACACCCCAGCCATGTACGTTGCCATCCAGGCTGTGCTGTCTCTGTATGCCTCTGGTCGTACCACTGGTATTGTGATGGACTCCGGTGATGGCGTCACCCACACTGTGCCCATCTATGAAGGTTACGCTCTGCCCCACGCCATCCTGCGTCTGGACCTGGCTGGACGTGACCTGACCGACTACCTCATGAAGATCCTGACGGAGAGAGGCTACAGCTTCACCACCACGGCCGAGAGAGAAATTGTGCGAGACATCAAGGAGAAGCTGTGCTACGTCGCTCTAGACTTCGAGCAGGAGATGGCCACAGCTGCTTCCTCTTCCTCTCTGGAGAAGAGCTACGAGCTGCCTGATGGACAAGTCATCACCATCGGCAATGAGAGGTTCAGGGCTCCTGAGGCCCTTTTCCAGCCAGCCTTTCTAGGTAAGTGTTGGTTGATTAGCGCAGGGGCTCAAGTCCTCAAGCCCCCCACCCCAAACAGGTCAGGTTTTCAGGATATCCCAGCTTCAGCACAGATGGCTCAATCAGAGGCTGTCTTCAACTGAGACTCAGAGCCACCTGTGCTGAAGCTGGTAAATCCTGACCAGGGGGCACCCCTGGATTAGAGGAGTTGCTTAAAGCAGCGGTGCACCAACTGGGGGGTGGGGGCAGTTGCAGAGTTCCCACACTCTCCCCCAGGCATGTAAATTAAATGCCGGGGACCGCGCTAGGCCTCTACAACCTCTACTTACTGGGATTCTGCCGACTTCAGCACGCATGACCATGGCAACACGGCATCATGTGACGTCATGGTTGCTATGGTGATGTCAAATGATGCCGCATGTCAGGTCACACGACCCCGCGGTATCAAGTTAAGGAGGGGGGCGGCCAACGTAGAAGGTAAGGCAGGGGGGTGCCGCAAAAACTTTGCTCGCCCCTGGCCTAAAACTATCCTATATTTACACACACACACACACACACACACCACCTTTGTAGCACTTCTGTCACCATTAATTTTCCAAACACAAACTCCATGTCCGTTACTTTTCTACATATCTGGTTCGGATATTCGATTAGCGCTTTAGTAGTTTGTGGATCTCCACTAAAGGATATCTTGGACTTGTCAGGGGAATTATCTGAATATCTGTAGATCTAAAGCTTCCTCCAGTGGACAACTGACTTATACTGCAACTGTGCAGTGACACTTTTTTTAAATGTTTTTTATTTAAATACAGTAAAATTAAATTCTCCCTGGTGCAGGGATTCCTTGTGCGTTGTCCTGTACAGACCTGAATCAACATGAGCTGGCTTGCATGTTGCATAATACTCTGCAAGACTTTCCACTGACTGTAAAACTGACTATGGCGTGAGGGGCTGTTAAACTCCCTTGAGACATAGCCTTCTAAAACATTTGAAGGCTTTTATGCTTCACCTTGCATTTTGTTTGTGTATGACAGGTATGGAGAGCAGCGGCATTCATGAAACCACCTACAACTCCATCATGAAGTGTGACGTTGACATCCGTAAGGATCTGTACGCCAACACAGTGCTGTCCGGAGGTACCACCATGTACCCAGGAATCGCCGACAGGATGCAGAAGGAAATCACAGCCCTGGCTCCCAGCACCATGAAAATCAAGGTGAGTTGCACTGCTTGTATCTACATCTTGCACCAGGTTCTGCACACCATGTAGTGTTTCCAATATCTCGCTAGTCCTCTTGGCTGACTTACATTGGTGACAATGGTCAAGCTTATGTACAAGACCCATGTAAAATTTGCTTTTATGGTCCATTAAAGGTATCAGTCCACAAAATGCCTTAGTGAAGATGGAAATTGTCATATTGAGCTACTCTGTGACAGGCACAGTCATTGTATATGTAGTGTCCTCTGATGGCTGGCAGTGGATCTTATGCTGGAGTCTGGGAGTTTGCATCTCCCTCATACAGTGGCTTAGTCTGTTAAAAGCTCAATGTTCTGGAAAATAATATAACTGAAACTGTCCCTGCAGATCATCGCACCACCTGAGCGAAAATACTCCGTCTGGATCGGAGGCTCCATCCTGGCCTCTCTGTCCACTTTCCAGCAGATGTGGATCAGCAAGCAGGAGTATGATGAATCCGGGCCTTCCATCGTCCACCGTAAATGCTTCTAAATCCACGTCCTGACCTCTGCAGAGTATAAACAGCATGATGTCTTATTCTGTTTGGCTCCACTGTGGGGACTGTAGCAGAGAAAGTAACTGCTGTGTACCCTCAATGTGTCTGAAGACTGCAGTGTATTTGTCATTCCAGTGATGTGATCATTCCGAGATGTTCATTGTCACAGCACCTTTGCTTTTTTTTTTTTCTTTCTGATTCGCAGCTCTCGGGAGCTCTGTAGACAGTGGCATTTAGTGCCACTCCATACGGACTAACTTGTCACTCCCATCTACAGTTAATGTTTAGGGGTTACGGTATCCTTTAGATCACTGAAGAGCCATTAATAAAGATCTGTATGCTCAACCAGTTGAAATAAAGTGCAAACATTTAACATGATTTTTTCACTTGTCTGTCTTATCTCTGGTGTCAAAGGTAGTCTTGCATGGGACATGATCACCTCAAAATGCTAAAGTCAGTGTGCGCTGTCCCTTCAAATCCTCTCTCCTAGGTCTGCAGTTTCCTCTTTGCTGCTCCCAATCTCTGGTGATCAGCAGGGCACTTTCAAACACATAAATACATAGTGTGCAAAAAGAGAAAGACAATATTAATAATAAAATAGAAAATACTATGTCCAAAATAAAAAACATCCAAATATTAAAGAAATTGGAATCTAATAGATCCAAGGTATGAGTACACACAGCATAAGGCTCTATATTGAGAATTCAATATAGAGCCTTATGCTGTGTGTATTCTTACCTTGGATCTATTAGATTCTGATTCTTTTATATTTGGATAATATAGTTTTCATTTTGGACATAGTACTTTCCATTTTATTGTATTTTATTTTTTCTCTGTGCCCTTGTATTTACAGCTCAATGCTGCATTGTATACACATGTCCTACAGCTGGCCATGTCTTCTATTGTCACTCATCCCTCTGTAATTACTGCCCTCTTCCCCCGACTAAGATTGCCTCAAGGTGTTGGGGTAACAATTGTGTAAACAAAGGTTGATTTTTGTTCAAATTCTAAAGGAAAGTGAGTAGGGCCTGATGAGAGGTTTAACAAATTGTCCAGCAAACCCCTTCCACGTGAGACCATGTTATAAAACTTGCCACTTCCCTTCTATGCAACTGAAACATTTGTGTAGGTCTGCCAAATTTGGTAATGCATGTCACTTCAAGTTAAACTGTGTGTAAATGTGAGTGCCCCACAATTTGCATTCTGTCATTAACATTCAAGTCACACAATGATGGGCGGTGTCAGGGTTCATTATCCCTTTTCAAATGATCTAGTGTCTCAACCTTTCTTCTGCCTGGTCACTCATGTCGTTAAACTGCATGACTGGACAGGAAGTGAGCATCTGGATTGTGTTCCCAGCCAGATGGGTTTAGTTTGTATGACCAGCACAATGCTGGAAACCAATCCCTAAATTAATAACATAGCAGACGTCTGGTGCAGGTGCAGCTGCACCCAACTTGACTAACTCATATTAAAATAAACTTGAATTTTATTTTTTTTGCACAGGGAGTACTGACCTTTTCAGAAATGACTAATACTGTAGCAGGGACCAGTAGTAACTTTATTCTTAATGCACAAGCATGACATTTGGTTCCACTTGGTGAGCACAATGTTTAAAAAGTTGAAGGGGGGGAAATGGTTAATTATGCATGCATTGTATTAAAGTACTTTTAAAGGGATCCTGACTTACACTGGTAAGGAGGTAGTTGGTCTGCTCACTTGATTGTTACAGATCCTGCACACCACTTCAATGATTAAAGCTCAGATACATAGAAGTAAACTCTGTCAGATCTCAGGGCTTTGTCTACAAGAAGAACAAATGTTCTACATTCACAATCCAGTTTAAATACATCAGTTGGGTAGTATCAGATAATACTGTGTCACCCCCCTCCCCCAACACACTCACCCTTTCTTAATGTATTAAGATTCCTGGGTTGCTATAGCAACCATTTGCAAAAGCACAGCACTTGTGATAGGCAGCCATATTATGAACCCTAGAAAACGTGATCTTGGCCGATTGATCACGGGAAAACTAATTGACCGGCAAATTGGTTGGTAAATACATTTCCTTAAAGCTAAGCTGCTGCTGCATCTGTTAAAAATAAATAAAGAATGCAAACTGTATTGTCACTTTAAAAATTAGGTATATCCCTGTATACCTTTTCTAAGTGATAATAGGAAGGATGTTGATCCAGGGAGTAATCTGATTGCCAATTCTTGGGAGTCGGTAGGAATTTATTTTTCCCCTTATGAGATATCATTGGATGATTTGTCACTGGGGGTTTTTTTTTGTTTGCCTTAGTCTGGATCACTGTACTTAAGGATATAGTATCTGTCGTCTAAATTTAGCATAGGTTGAACTTGATGTACGCATGTCTTTTTTTTAACCTCATCTGTAACTTTCAATGATTAACGATCATACATTAAAGAAACAAAAATAAGGGTCAGATCTCGGGGTTTTGCTTCTTTACAAGTACCAATCTTAACTTATCTGGTCTGTTCAGTCTTAATTTGAGGGAGAAGTGGATGAGCTGTCCAAGTTACTTGGGTTATTTCAATGAGAACATAGTGGGTGGAGAGGGTGACATAGTAATACAATGATAGTGGGACTCCTGTGAGGTTTATGATGGTGATTAGATGCGTTCTTCCAATGAAGGAGGGGGGACCCGGCCTAAAATGAGTGACTGCTTTTGAGCCAGGCTTCCTCCTGATGCTGTACACTGCCTCACCACACTGGACATGTCTGTAGGGCGAGTTCACTGTTCCTATAACTGGTACCAAATATCATGTGCTGCTGCAGGGTATGTGGAGACTCCTTGTCAGGCACTGTGAATGTGATATTGGGAGGGTGGAACATCTCTGCCTTTCTCAACATTGGCAGCAGACAAGTATGTCAGACCTGCACCAACATGGCGGCAGGAAGCGACCGGAAGTAGGGTGTATCCGGCGCCGGAAGTGAACCGTTAGGGCAGCAGGTAGCTGCACTGTGGCGCAAGTGCGGAGTGCAGTGTGTAGGGGAGTGTGAGGGATAGGGGCAGTGTGAATGTGCAGGGTCGGTGTGGGTGTGCAGGACGGGCGGTTTGAGTGTAAAGGATACGTGAGTGTAAAGGACAGGGGAGTGTAAAGGGGTGTACAGGATAGGGACGGAGTGATTGTGTGTGCAGGAGAGAGTTAGTGTGAAGGACAGGAATGGAGTTAGTGCAGGAGAGGCACGGGTGTGTGCAGGAAGGTGTGTGAGTGCAGGAGAGGCACGGGTGTGTGCAGGAAGGTGTGTGAGTTCAGGAGGCATAGGGGTGCGAGTGCAGGAAGGTGTGTGCAGGAGAGGCTCAGGGGTGCGAGTGCATAAAGATGTGAGTGTGCAGGACAGGCACGGGGGTGTAAATGCAGGAAGGTGTGTGTAGAAGTGAACAGGAGAGGGACAGAGTGAGTGTGGAGGGGAGTGTGAGTGCGCAGGAGAGGGACTGATGTGAGTGTGTGAAAGACAGGGATGGAGTTAGTGCAGGAAGGTGTGTGAGTGCAGGAGGCACAGGGGTGCGAGTGCTGCAAGGTGTGTGAGTTTGCAGGAGAGGCAAGAGGGTGTGAGTGCATGAAGGTGTGTGAATGCAGGAGAGGCACAGGTGTGTAAGTGTAGGAAGGTGTGTGTGTGTGTGTAGGAGTGAACAGGAGAGGGACAGGGGTGTGTGTGCAGGAGAGGGATGGTGTGAGTGGGCATGGTCCTGTGTGCTGCTGTTGCAAGGCTGTGAAACCCCCATGTGCACACACACAACTCTGCAGATCCTGGTACTGCTGATACCAGATGTTTTCTCCTATCACCCCAGGAGATCCGCTCCCTCCTCCACAGCAGGACATGTCCAGCTACTCTGCTGAGGTGAGCCTTGCTCCTCTGTGTGAGGTGGAACAGGCTGTGGTCTTGTGGTAGCACAGAGGGCGATTGAGCACTTTCACACCTAGCTTGCACACTCACCCTGCCTGCATCTCAGTAGGTGAATGTTACAAACACCAACACTGCGCTGTACAATTACTGGTGAGCAGTGTGTGATCTGTCCTACTTCAGACTTTACTGACCTTCTGTCATAATGAGCAGAGTCATTTAATTTAAATGCTTTGGGGGAAGAGTCTAGGGCCTCTGTAAGCGCCGCGCACCCCTGGATTACACCACAATGTGTGACAGTGTCTGGTCTGATTACTTCTGTCCTTATGTGCACACTGCACAGAATATATTCCGATGGTGTGAAATACACATACAATGCAAGTGTAAGATCACCAAATATAAGAAATAAGAATTAACATTACAAAAAAAAATATATATATATATATATGAAAAATGGTGGCATCTCTAATTCTCTCCCAAAAATACCATAAATCAGAAAGAACGAGCAAGTAACAGTCCAAAAAATACCAACACTAAATAAATCTTAGCGGTATATTGAATCCAATGCAGCATTGCTGTGAGATAACAGCACAAACGCAAATGATCACAATAGTATACAGACAACATGTACTGTATCTAGAAAAATCTAATACGTATAATATCAAGGTAAAAAAGTCTGTTTTGTAGCTAGGTTTTTTTTTTTACCTTTTATATTGTGTTTTGATATTGTGTCAGATTTTTCTGGTCTGTTTATTGCTCATTATTCCTGATTTATCATGTAAGATCACCAGCAATGAGTAATTGGGTTAAAATATGCAATGCATGCAGTCAGTGGTGGAATCCACGGCTCACCGCTGCCATTAGAGTTTGGGAAGTGTTGTGGGGTTGGCGCCTTAGTGACTTCTCACATGTGATTCTCCTCCCTCCCCAGGGGCAGATTAAGGACGACACAGAGGGACCTTACTGCTTTAACCCAAACGAGTTCTCGGATGAAATCCTGCTACACATACTGAGCTATGTCCCCAGCACAGACCTCATCCTCAATGTCAAAAGGACGTGCCGCAAACTTGCATCTCTGTGTCTGGACAAGAGCCTCGCCCAAAGGGTGATCCTGCACAAAGAGTATCAGGTCAGCACATCCATTACACAGGGCATATGCTTGGACAATTAGTGTGGTTGCTGATGGCCACCTCTGGCCACAGATGAACTCCCCTTTGCCTCGGTCATTTCATATCATGGTGACATTATAATGTTTTTTCCTCTTTACATTCTCGCTTAACTTGCATTTCACCTGCTTTCTTTTTGTGATTAAAATGCTGAAGTGTATTTTTTTTTATATATATATATATATAATTATAGACGTTTTCTTTCGGTGTAAAGACCGCGGGATCGATCTTAAATACAGACTGGGTCTTCTTTCTTTTCTGCTTCATTGTATGTTGCGTGCTAGTTGTACCATTAAATAGGCAATCCATTGCTTTTTTAAAAAAAAAATAATTATTATTTTCTATTTAGGATGGAAGCAGGGGGTCTCTGGAGCCGAACCTCCATTAATTTAAGCTCCGGGGGCCACCTGCTTCCAGAGATATCTCCGAGGGGGGTGCTGGTATCTCTGCTTTTTAAAGCTACCGCGTCACGTGGGCCAATAGGAAGTCGCGCCGGATGATGTCACGGCTGCCGATTGCCCCGCTGGATGTGGGAGCTTTGAAAAGTGGCCAATACCTGATCCATGCTAGCGAGTCCGAGCTGTTACCGGCACCCCCTACGGAGGTAAGTGGCTCTGGGAGCAGGGGGTCACCGGAGCTGAAATTAACGGGGTTCAGCTCCTCGGGACCCCCTGCTCTTAAATCCTGTGTAAGAAAAATAAATGGCAGTGGTGTGTGAGTATTTACATGATGCTCCTGCTCTCCTTTTACAGGCCAGCGATGAGCGGGTGAAACAGATGCTGCGAGAGGTCGGGAGAGAGATCAAGGTGCTGGACATGAGTGGCTGCTACTGGCTGTCTTCCCCCACTGTGGATCTGGTGACACGTTGCAAAAGACTGGTCAGGCTGGACATGTCCGGTTGCTCTCTGACCTCCCTACGTCTCTCCAAGCTGCTGTTTGACCTGCAGCACCTATGCTCACTGGCTATCGACGTCAGGCCGGGCTTTGATGCCGGGCAGCTGAGTAGTGAATGCAAAGCCACTCTGAGCCGCGTGCGTGAGCTGAAGCAGACCCTTTTCACTCCATCCTACGGAGTGGTGCCTTGTTGCACTAGCCTCGAAAAGTTGCTGCTATACTTTGAGGTCCTGGACAGGACACGTGAAGGGACGCTGCTGTCCGGGCAGCTGATGGTGGGAGAGAGCAATGTCCCCCATTACCAGAACCTGCGGCTTTTCTACGCCCGGCTGGCCCCCGGCTACGTTAACCAGGAGGTGGTCCGGTTATACTTGGCAGTTCTCAGTGACCGGACTCCTGAGAATCTCCGAGCCTTTCTAATATCTGTCCCAGGCAGTTTGGCAGACAGCAGGGCCTCTAAAAACCTTTTGGACTCCATGGTTAGGAACGTGTCGCTGGAGGCCTTCCAGCTGCCCAAGTCTTGGTTGAACGGGTCCTCTCTGCTCCAGCAAATGAAGTTCAGCCGCCCGTCCTACTTCAGCTTCAGCCGCTGCACTATCTCTGGTGGGCAGCTCACCCAGAGAGTTATTAACGGCGGGAGGGACTGCAGAAGCCTGGTCAGCCTGAACCTGAGCGGCTGCCCCTACTGCCTGAGCCCTGACCTGCTCTTCCGGAAGGCAGAGGATGATATTGATGGCAGCATTTTGGACACCCTGGTGACTGCCTGCCCCAACCTGGCACATTTAAACCTCTCCGCTGCCCATCACCACAGCTCGGAGAGCTCGGAGAGGCATCTATGTGAGATCCTATCGCAGCTCCGGCACTTACAGTCTTTAGCTCTGCCAGTGTGCGCCATAGCAGATATCTCTAGGACCACAGACAAGCTCTCCCATCCGTGCTCGGGACCGTCTGCTCCCGGCACTGCACCCCTTGGGTTTGGTAAGAAGGTCCGGGTTGGCCTGCAGACGTATCCCAGAATCCCATCGGAGCAGGATGATTCCAAGTTCTCCTCTGTGTTCTGGAGCCTTCTCGAGGGCAGCCCTGTTCTAGAGCACTTGGAGCTGATTGGTTCCAGCTTCTCCTCAGCGATGCCACGGAACGAGCCGGCGATCCGCAACTCTCTCCCACCTTGCGTCCGCTCGCAGTGTGTGGGGGACCCAGAGGTGGCAGCTATCAGCCAGCTGGGATTCCTGCACAGCCTGACACTGGCTCAGCTGCCGGGGATCCTCACAGGCTCCGGGTTAGTCAGCATCGGCCTGAGATGCCAGCAGCTGCGCACGCTGTCTCTGGCAAACCTGGGCATGATGGGGAAAGTGGTGTACATGACGTCCCTGTGCGAGATGCTGAAGCATTGCAGGCAGCTTAGAGACCTGAGGTGAGGCTGCAGCGAGATCAGTGTGCACAGGTTGTACCTGGGAGGGTGAAACGTAACTATTTGTGCTACTCTACTGATAACATGTATATGTGTATAGAATATATAATACACGTGACAGTGATATACAAGTGAATGAAACAAAAATACCAGTGACTTTGCAGCAACTGTAATGAATTATAGCACACCTGGTGCAGCGCTAAAAGATGCCTTCCACAAAGGAATATAGAAAGTCCAATACAGTGCGCTGCTCAAAGGGAAGGACAGACAAACAGTAGCGACAAAATAATAAGAGAAGAAAGAGGACGACCAGTAGTCTATTATGTTTCAAGTAAACTGTATTGCAAAGCATACCATTGTCTCTGACACTTTCCAGTTCTTTAAGGCAATAGTAAGCTATGTGGTGTGATATCAAGCTTGTGACGGGACGGAGTCCTTGGTCAAGCTGCAGACACGACCCCGTCTCGTTCTCACCCAGCTACGTCCGGCGTTTTTGCCCTCACGGTGTCTCGCCGTGCAGTCTGCGCATGCGTGTCAGTAGGAATGCTTCACAATGCACCGTATGCCCTGTCTCAGGGCTCAGTATCAGCTGGGTACCTCTCCACTCAACAACTCGGGGCCCAGATGAAGGTGTGGGATTCTCTCCATTTTTAAAGAGCGCAGCCCACACCACCTCTGGGTCTCCGGGTTGTTGAGTGGAGAGGTATCCAGCTCAGACGAAGAGGTCGTACTGTGCATTGGGAAGAATTCCTGCCGACGCATGCGCAGACTGCACGGTGAGATGCCGTGAGAATGCAAGGTCGCCGACTGGGACAGAGATCGCGAGGGGGTCGTGTCTGCAGCTCGACCCGGTCCCGTCATCCGCTCAATATCGCGCCTGATACCTTACTATTGCCTTAAAGAACTGGAAGAGTGTGAAACGTAACACACACGTAGTTGTTCTCCATCTTTCTTCTCTTCCCTTTTATTATTTTTTGTCTATTTGTTGGATTATTGTTTCTTTGGTTGTCCTGTCGGTCCTCCCCTTTTAGCCATTTGAGTAGCGCACTATATTGGACATTTTGTACCGGGGAGGGACCTGGGCCCGTTATGGGTGTGCTGCCCTGGCGTTCCCCATGGTAACCAGGAAAAATACTACATTTTGGTTAACAAACGCTATATTAACCCCTTCACTGTCCTTTTTGGTATGGCACATTTAATGTCGAAACAAAAGAAGAAACAATGTAATAATTAATGAGGTTTCAGGTTCAGAAAAATGCTGTCGCCTTAAAAACGTTAAGTTTTTGTTTTAGGATTTGATTAATTAAAAATACTAAAGTAAAACGCAATCGCTCAGGTTTCACTGATGTACTTCAAAGTTAGTAGCGGTTTTGTTCCTAGAGAAAAGCAACTTCCGTAGTGGGTTGTGATAACTTTCAGTAGTTATATTACAGTATAACTTAATCTATGGAAAATTCTCTTGGTTCACTGAAAGGTATCACAACCTAAACATATCACTGTCATTAGTAATACTGCACGTTGTGCCGGCTGCTTGCTGTCGCGGGGCGCCGACCGCGTCTCATTGCTGTCGCGGGGCGCCGGCCGCGTCTTGTTGCTGTCGCGGGGCGCCGGCCGCGTCTTGTTGCTGTCGCGGTGCGCCGGCCGCGTCTTGTTGCTGTCGCGGGGCGCCGGCCGCGTCTTGTTGCTGTCGCGGGGCGCCGGCCGCGTCTTGTTGCTGTCGCGGGGCGCCGGCCGCGTCTTGTCGCTGAGCGCCGGCCGCGTCTCGTTGCTGTCGCGGGGCGCCGGCCGCGTCTCGTTGCTGTCGCGGGGCGCCGGCCGCGTCTCGTTGCTGTCGCGGGGCGCCGGCCGCGTCTCGTTGCTGTCGCGGGGCGCCGGCCGCGTTTTGTTGCTGTCGCGGGGCGCTGGCTGCGTCTTGTTGCTGTCGCGGGGCGCTGTCCGCGTCTTGTCGCTGAGCGCCGGCCGCGTCTTGTTGCTGTCGCGGGGCGCCGGCCGCGTCTCGTCGCTGAGCACCGGCCGTGTCTCGTTGCTGTCGCGGGGCGCTGTCCGCGTCTTGTCGCTGAGCGCCGGCCGCGTCTTGTTGCTGTCGCGGGGCGCCGGCCGCGTCTCGTCGCTGAGCACCGGCCGTGTCTCGTTGCTGTCCTGTAACTCGTGTTTCCTTCCCAGACTGGAGCAGCCGTACTTTCCTGCCAACGGTCAGTTCTTCGTGGCTCTGAGTCAGTGCGCGTCCCTGCAGCGTCTGTGCATCGTGTCCCGCAGCGGCAGCTTCCAGCCAGACGCACTGATGTCATTCCTCCGTTCCTGCCGGGACCTTGTGATGTGTCACATGTTCACTGGGGAGACTCTGACCGCATGCAGGAGCCTGCAGCAGTGTGTTATACGGAGGTTCGTACACCCCAATCTGCACATGCTCCAGTACTGCTTTATGGAGGTATGTATACCCCTATCTGCACAGGCTCCAGTACTGTTATATGGAGGTACGTACAGATCTGGCTCTGTCTTCCCTACTTTCCTTTGTACAGTGAATGCTGGTAGCCGGTATGTTGGGGCTCCCGGCGGTTCCATCGTCTTGATGCCGGTTGGAGACAGACACTCTCTGTTCCTCTCTGCCAACTTGGCCGACATTCCCCTAACTCAGGGGCGGCCAACTGCAGTCCCCAAGAGCCACCATCAGCTCAGGTTTCCAGGATATCCCTGCGTCAGCACAGGTGGTGCAGTTGAAGACTGAGCCACTGACTACGCCACCTGTGCTGAAGCAGGGATATTCTGATAACCTGACCTGTTGGTGGCCCCTGAGGACTGGAGTTGCCCACCCCTGCACTAACTCCACCTCGGCAGAGGTCACACAGAGGTTTTACTCTGGACAAGTGACCGGGGAGCCGAGTCTTAGCTGCTTGGTTTGGACAGGAATGGGATGGGTACAACGGAACTGTCAGAGCTCTCGTTACAATACGTGTCCAATAGGGGGCAGTCTTGACACGCTGATCACACTGCGATCATATACCTGCAGGTCTCGGGCATTTCCGCGCTCACAGGGACATTCCTGTAAAAGTCTCAACAACCCTTCCAATCAGGCTGTCATTAACCCCTTCAGTGCCCGGTTAATGCAGCACGTTGGTCCGATGGGGCTGAAGTAAATATTATCTTGAAAGGGGAAACGCGAGTAATATCCCAATACTGGTCCCATCTCGGGTCAGCGTCCCGCTGCGTAGGGAAACGGGTTTTATTCGGACTGCCGAAGGGGGTACTGTCGCTTGGCTACAGCTAACGTCACCGGCGCCGGGCAGCTGCGTTTCATTAGGGCTGGGACTGCGTTCTTTAGAACAGGGGGCACTCAACGCCAATCCTCGAGCCCCCCAACAAGTCAGGTTTTCAGGATATCCCTGCTTCAGCACAGGTGACTCAACCAGTCCTTGCTTCACAGCAGGTGGCTCAATCAGAGGCTCATTCTATGACCTGTGCAACCTGTGCTGAAGCTGTGATATACTGAAAACCTGGCCTGTTGGTGGGGAAGCGTGTAAGGACTGGAATTGAGCACGCCTGCTTTAGAACACAGGTTGCCAACTCCAGTGCTCGGGAGCTACCAACAGGTCAGGTTTTCAGGATATCCCTGCTTCAGCACAGGTAGCTGTCGAAGACTGCACCACCTGTGCTGAAGCTGGGACTGATTGAGCCACTTGTGCTGAAGCAGGGATATCCTGAAAACCTGACCTTTTGGTACCACAGCTCTTGAGGACTGGATTTGGGCACCCCTGCTTTAGAACGACCTTTCTTAATTCCTGGTCTCCTTACTACAAAGAGTTTCTGTCTGGCTGCTGTAAAGCCCTCTGATTAACACCCTGTCCCTGGTCGAGACCGCTCTGTTTTTTTTTTGCAGATGGTCTTTTAAGTAACACAAACTATCAGCCGTTACCAAACTCAGGCCAGGCGAAGCTGCACCTACGTCTGTCCTCCTGACACTTGGGTTACAGATCATTTTGCCTGTTCAGTGCCTGCAGAAAATTGCTTCACATGTCAGGGGGGGGGTTTCAATTGATAAAGGATAAAGTGTTTCGCCGTGCGATTCTTTGCTTTAAGGTTCCTGTCTTGTTGGGTTGTTACGCTGGCGTGAGTTACCGAGCAGCTCTCGGACTATGTTGTTCATGCAATCATCTATTAGCTGGTACAATCTTCTGAGCGGGTTGTGACGGGGACTGCAAAAGCTTCTCAACGCTGGCTGTTTCCTCACTGGAGATCTGGGAAGTTCTCTAATGTTTTTATGATAAGACTCTCAATCTTGAGTATTACACTTTTTGATGCATGTAAAGCTGTTGTCGCTCCAGTGACCGTGCATTTGGCATAAGCCACTTGATGCATTAACTGTGTGCTCCCATCATGTTGACATGCACGTGTGTAGCCCCCTTGCAGATGGGACGGCTGGCGGCCCTGGTACCTGGTACATGGTCTCTGTGGCTGCCGTGTTCATTGCCATATGTAATATTCAGTCTTCTTGCGTCTATTAATGGGCTGTGCTGTAACCCAGATCTTGGCACAAGCAATTCTAGATCATCCTTTCATATCGTCATTGAGCTGCACAACTCCAGTCCTCAAGCCACCCGCCCTCCCCCCCCCCCAAACAGGTCAGGTTTTCAGGATATCCCAGTTTCAGGACAGGTGGCTCAATCAGTCCCAGCTTCAGCACAGGTGGCTCAACCAGACGCACAGCCTTCGACTTGGCCTCTGATTGAGCCACCTGTGCTGAAGCTGAGATATCCTGAAAACGTGACCAATTGGGGGGGGGGGGGCATCTTGAACGGGAGTTGAGCCCCCCTGTCTTATGTCAGCTTGGCGTAGTAGGGTATTATACAATTCAAGGATAAGGGCAGAAGATATGCAAAAGGGGGGATATCTTGTACAATCAGGGTGATGGGAATCCACATTGTATACACGTGCTTTAGGGTTGTCCATACGTAGCAGAGAGCGTGGTGGTTTTTAAAATCGAATCTTGAGGTGAGGCGCAGCGCGGTGACCAGTGAGTGCGTTACTTTGGGACATTAATATGGCTTTTGTGAAGTGGTGCCGTTCCCGCTGAGGCGGGGTGACTGGGGAAGGTTCATGTAGCTTTTCCAATCTCTCAGAAGAGAAAGCTGGGAACCCAGTTAGTAGACGGTTACAGTAGCTCAGGTGGGAGAGGAGAGGGCGGATTGGTCGTCCCTTGTTCAGTGTCCATATCCCGTCTCTCTTCCAGTTTCCTCCCCGAGCGGCCGGCACTCAACGTGGTTATTTTCCCCCTGCTGCACGAGGGCTTGACCGACGTGATCCGAGATGTACCCATGATGCACCTGGATGAAATCACCCTCTTTAAAAGCAGAGTGGCGGAGGAGCCCCTAAACCTATGGTGGTGACGGCCGGCGCGATGTCTCCGAGGGGGCTGGGCGTGTGGGAAGCTCAGGGCTGCTTCTGGGTGAGAGGGATTTCATTATCACAAACGCACGTCACGCACGCGCAGGCTGGGGATACAAGGTGACACAAAGCGGCACTGGGGGAGCCTGCTGTGCGGGACTATTCACGCGCTAACGCTGATTTCAGAGCAGAATGTAATATTTATGACCGTTCTAAACACGCAGTATATAGCAATGCTAAGTCTCACTGCACACTTGCAACCCTCGCAAGCTTTGCCATCTTCAGTGAAAATCCCAAATAATTCTTCGGACCGCCCCCATACCTCCCAAACCCCCGCTGTTTTCTAACTGATACTGCAAGGTGGGACTGTGCTCTTGGTTGGTCTTGTAGGGGAGCCATTGGGGGGCATGTTCTACATGTAGAAGCTGTAGGGTGGAGACAGGACTTCTCCTGGTGCACACTAACACATGTTCAGCATGAGTGCATCATGTGAGGAGTCCCTGATACGGTGGGCTGGGACCTGTCCTCCTCCAGGTGGCAAATCTGGCTCTTACACATTTTAAATTAAACTAATGGGGCCACTCGACCCCCCCTCCCCCCCTCGTGTAATGGGCACATACAGTGGGCATGAGCAGAAGGTTGGCAGAGTGAATGTCACCCTCTGGGTCTTCCTGCTGCACATGGAGTGCTGAGCAGACTGCTTCCTGACTACTGCACATTTCCCAGATCTTAATAATGCGCTTATTTTCTTTAAATACTTTTTTTTTGGCACCGGTGTTAATTACACGTTCTCTTCTGCAACATTTACACTAGAGCGCAGAAGTACAGGATCACCGCAGCCAGCTGGCTGAGCAGAGCTATTACTATTACATGCAGCCATCTGTTCTGAGTGAATGCTAGGACCCTCTAAACCAGGGGTGGGCAACTCCAGTCCTCAAGGGCCACCAACGGGTCAGGTTTTCAGGATATCCCTGCTTTAGCACAGGTGGCTCAATCAGCCCCAGCTTCAGCACAGGCGGCTCAATCAGAGGCTCGGTCGAAGACAAAGCCACTGACTGAGCCGCCTGTGCTATAGCAGGGATATTCTGAAAACCTGACCTGTTGGTGGCCCTTGAGGCCTGGAGTTGACCATCCCTGCTCTAACCCACAGCGTACAACATAGACGGGGGCATGGGAGACTTATGTGACGTTATAAATGCATCTTAACTTGTATGTGTAGGTGTGGTTCTTACAGTTTGTGTGTGTAATAAACTCTGTGTGTAGATATGGGGTCCGTGTGCGGTTTGGTTATTTGTGCTGCACGGGTGACACACTGTGTGTATAAATATAGTGACATAGTAGATGAGGTTGAAAAAAAGACATGTCCATGAAGTTTAACCCATGTTAAATGTAGAAGACAGTTGTTGCTTCTTCTATATTTGGAATTACAGTATTTTGATTTAGAGAAAGGCAAAGAAAAAACACATTATCCAATGATATCTCATATGTATGTGTATAAATAGAAACATTTGTCTGTAGAAAGTGTTCCTCCTATATAGGGATACATTGGAACATCTCATCCTTTTCTCGCACCCACGTCCATTCCTGAGCCCTGCTGAGTTTCCCACGTGTCTATCCTTGGGATTGTTTATTACATTGTGACCGAGTGCTCTGTATCCTTCTTGTAAAAGACCGTCACCGTGCTTGTGTGCGCGGGGGAAAAAAACGTTGTTTTTTCTTAATATCTTGTATATTTCTCGCTCAATCCCCATGAAAAAGTGCTCGTGTACATTAACGCTGTATACGAAGCACAATGTAAACAATGAACTGTTAACTAAAGTGATGTCACTGTATGATGTCAGAGTCCCAGATACACTGCGGGAGGTTCCTGTTCATTAAACTAGAACTAGGAGTTTTTTCTTCGTAGCTCTTAAATGTGTTAAATTGTTGTAATCTAATGTCAATTCCAAATAATATTTATTAGATTTATCAAATCATTCTTACACGTAAAAATCTATTGTGACACTTCTAATTTCTCACCTTTTCATGAAAATGGAGTGATTTTTGTGCAAGATGTGCCGAAAAATAAAAGGGTTCCCGGTTTTTGTTTGTGTGCGCGTGCGTAGATTTAATTGCTGCCAATCCCCTGATGTGCCTGGTTCCTGTGTTGGATGGCACGTGCATGCGGGCAGTTGGCCTGTCTGTGATTTCCGCCACGCGTTTCGCTGCCGCTATTTTCGCATTCTGTTCTTTACACGTCCCCGCTGCAGTGTCTTGCTCTACATTTTCCCTAAATAAGGTACCGGGCCGTTAAATGAGATTACAGATTGCCTAGAGTGGCTGTGTATTACAGATCTGTGCAGCCCATAGAGCTGTGTGGTCAGATTGGAGTGTCCATGCTGCACCCGGCCTACGACCGCACGGCAGTGTTACTACCACCGGGCGTCCAGGCCGTTCCCATTGCTGTATAAAGCCTTTCTAACGCGACCTCCAATCCTTTGCTGACGCCCCTTTTTGGTGCCAGCTCCCTTTTGGCAGGCACGAAAGGGTTAACCCACACTGGAGTTGTGTGGAAGAGGTGACCACAACCTTCACCACACTTTCATAGTGAAATGGTCCCGGGAGGATTAGAATTAACCCAGAATATATTTAATAAGTTTCCCGACGGTGGTTTTTTTTGCCATTGTTTGTAAGGGGGGCCCTCCTTCACTAGTATTAAACAAAATGCTTACAGGAGTGGCCAACTCCAATCCTCAAGGGCCAACAGGTCAGGTTTTAAGGACATCCCTGCTTCAGCACAGGTGGTTCAGTCAATGATTGAGCCACGTGTGCTGAAGCAGAAACTGAGCCACCTGTGTTGAAACAGACTGAGTCACCTGTCCTGAAGCAGGGATTGCCTTAAAACCTGACCAGTTGGTAGCCCTTGAGGAATGGGGTTGGTCACTCCTACGCTAGATAAATAAACAAACAAACCTCAGGTCAGCAGAAACTGTTTCAGACCTTGTAACGGTGTTGCAGATTGTCCCTGGAAAAGGTGATGATGTTGTCTTCTCGTCCTCTGCAGGTGGGGAAAGCGGGGGGGGGGGAGCGGGGGTGTATTTGATTTATTTTGGAAAACGCAATGACTGAGAGTGAATTCTGCTTTTCCTGAGAAAGCGTCTCAGAGAGAGCCCTGCACCTTGTAATTCCATCTGAGTGAGCTCCGCACGGGCTGGTGTCGCCAAGTGAATAAAAGGGGTTGCTGGAGCACTCTTATTGAAGTTGAAAGTTGGAACGAGTATACTGTCTGTGCTCCCTGCCAGCGTCTCAACGTGTAGCCAAAGTCCACCAAGAAAGAGTACTTAATGCAAAAAAAAAAAAAAAAAGAGAACACTGTATTGAGCCATAAATCCAATGTTTTGGCTGAAGAGACAGCCTTTCTCAAGGGTGGTTACATAATAGTACCAAAGAGAGATTATATATACCCTAAGGCTTCGTCCATAGGACAGTCAGCACTGAGCCTCCCGGACGCTCCGCGATGATCCCCGTCATCCTCAATGAGGATGTCTTGAGAGGGGGCTCCCGCGAGCGTCCGCAGGCGTGCTGAGGCGCAGGGATTTTCAGCCAACAGCAGAACCTGACGCTGACGTCGGTGCTTCGCGGGCTATTGGCCCAGTGACGTCAGTGCCCCGCCCCCCGATCGCGCACGCAGGCTCGTCTTCTAGTTCATGCAATCGCTCCTGCTTGCGCAGGCGAGCGTCAGCGCGGAGGAGCGCGGCTCCCCCCTCTGGACGCAGCCTAAGGTGTACTCACCTTTCATCTCTGGCGCTGTTGCAGTTCCCTTGTGCCATAGAAACCTCCGCTACCCTATAAACAACTCTCCCTGTGTATAGATTTGGTGGGAGGAGGTGGCCGGGATCAGATACCCAAATAATATAGACCAAAATGAACACAAAAGTATTTATGTGGGAGCGCTCCAACACCATGAAACCTAGAGACCTGCAACTTTGCATACAGACTAGGAGTCCCAGTGTGCGAGTCCCAGTGTGTGCACCTGGGTGGTGTTTGTTATACTTTTTTTTCAATCTTTTTTTATTGTTTTCACAATACAGTAACATCTCTTTAAACATTGACATTTGCATCACAAGACTGAAGTTCAACGTAGCATTTGTGGGTTTTTAACATAATATAAAATACAGCATTTCTAGTACAGAGAAAAAAAGAAAACACAAGAGCGCACCAAAATAAGAGAAATGAAGTGTATTACAAGCAATAAAAAATAGTAACCACTTACATGAATAAAAACTTTAATAATCCCCGATCTCGATCGTAACTCCTTTGGTAGGGCATCAAATAGGGTATGCAGGGGCAGTGTCAATCCTCAGAAATCAGTCCCGCGCGCTGTCTCTGTAGCGCTGTAACGCTGTCAGACCTCCACGAGTGTCAGCGTGGTGGAATGCGTAGCGCGCATGCGCAGGAAATTAAGCCCCCTGTAGCCTGTCCGTTTCAGTTTTGTGATCGGAATAAAAACCACTTGTGTGTAAACTGACTATGAGTAGAATATAAGACAGCAACACCATTCGCGACGCGTTTCGTATACGAAAGTATACTTCATCAGGCGATTTCTGGGGCACCTGTCTGGGGTCCTTTATATGTCTGTCCAAATTCGTCATTGGTTGGTACTAATGACTGAACAACCAATTGGACTGATAGTTGAGAGGGGTGGTTGGTCTTACGAATACTCCCCTCTCATATTTAAATCCATATTATTGACATGGGTTTAATAATAGTAACAGATTAATTCAGTGGCACTTAGGAGATCAAAAAATATAATTATTCTTGAAAGCAAAAGTGCCACACAGTAATAAAGACATATAGAGTCATACAAACAGGTAACCCCCCTATAAACAAGTGTAATAGATAAAACACATATATAATAATATGAACAATATAAATAAAACATTGTGCAAACACATTACAAACAAATACAAATGCAACACATAATAGACATTTATCACATAAAAAGGGAGAATAATGGGAAAATACCAGAGGGACAGGAAAACAAAAGTGGGAAAAAAGAATGAATAAAATATATTAATAATATATAATAGGTGGTTAAAGCTGCAGTTCAGTCTTTTTTTTTTTTTTACATTTATTTTTTTACTTCAATAGTTTCATGTGGGCAATCTCTAATTACCTAAAGAACAGTATTGCTGTAGCTCAATTCGTTTTCCATGTATTGATAGGTCGAAATTTGGTGACATATTAAAAGCTGGGATTTGTTTATAATCTGCTTGTCTGTCAGTGGAAGCTCATGAATATTCATGAGCATTCCTGCACTGACATGTGCTAGAGGGAAGGCAGAGCTGACAAAGGGGTGTGCCAGGGCTTGTGACAGGACATGAAGGGGCAGTGCCTTAGCAAATGGCTGTTAAAATAGAATACAAGAAAATTGGTCTTTCAAAGTTGTTTTTTTTAAAAACAAAATGCTAAAAGTATTTTTTCTTACTACAGAACTGATTTATTAAAAAAACACACATGCAGGATATTGACTGAACTGCAGATTTAATATAATGGTTAGTACCAACCAATGACGAATTTGGACAGACATATAAAGGACCCCAAACAAGTGCCCCAGATATTGCCTGATGAAGTATACTTTCGTATACGAAACGCGTCGCAAATGGTCTTGCTGTCTTATATTCTACTCATAGTCAGTTTACACACAAGTGGTTTTTATTCCGATCACGATCACAAAACTGAAACGGACAGGCATCTCAAGGACAGCTACAGGGGGCTTAATTTCCTGCGCATGCGCGCTACGCATTCCACCACGCTGACACTCGTGGAGGTCTGACAGCGTTTCAGCGCTACAGAGACAGCGCGCGGGACTGATTTCTGAGGATTGACACTGCCCCTGCATACCCTATTTGATGCCCTAACAAAGAAGTTACGATCGAGATCGGGGATTATTAAAGTTTTTATTCATGTAAGTGGTTACTATTTTTTATTGCTTTTAATACACTTAATTTCTCTTATCTTGGTACGCTCTTGTTTTTTCTTTTTTTCTTAGAACTTGGCATCGCTGTCAGAGTTCTCCGTCGGGATCCATCTTGGAGGTGGGGGAAGACACCTTGAACAACAGGAGCAGCAAAAGATCAGAGAGGAATCAATATTCCACATCCTTAAAGAGCAAGAGCGCGGACTGGACACTTATTTCTAGTACAGAGCGAGTACCATAGCGTTTTTGTAATCCAATCTTGTGAGTCGTGCTTATGTACCTATGAAATAGGTGTTTGTTATACTTTTAAATGCATTCATTCTATGAGTTATTAAAATGTTCTATATAAAAAAAAGCCAGTGAGTGTTGAATCTGGTAGGCTAGGTATCGGGCAGAAACATAATGCACATAGTCTTGTGGCAGAGAAGGAGAGTCAGATAGCTATAAAACACACACACCCCCCCCCCCCCGCCCCTCCCAAAAAGAGGTGTGGGGGGGGGGGGGGAGAATAGCCTCTTAATCTTATCTTCTATCTGTCTTCTATATAAACCCAGGGGTAGAGAGAATGGGGAGGTGGGAAGCGGGAGGGGGATTGGGGGGTGTAGAGAGTAATTTGGATTACTGCAACCTGTGCAAAGCAGCGCACACACATACTCCTTTTTAGTCTGGAAGCAATAACTGGAACAAATAGTTCACAGAAGATGAGGTGCCTGTAAAGAAAACAGACATTGAAATGAGTAACATACCAGATCTCAGACTGTTCTCAAACAAAACGTGAGGCAAGTACATGAGAGAAGTGGATGCAGGAGGCAGCAGATGGATCGGGATTTGAGCTGTGTGTACAGTATATGGAGAGGGGCCACGATTATTATTGCATTTAAACGAGTAGTCTTGCCTCGGGTGATGGGGAGCTAAGAACAGAGGCTCAGTGGGTAAATTGAGCTGACGGACAAGTAGAAGTATTGTTAAATAAACCATTTTAAACGTTTAACATTTCCATGGCAAACAAACTTTGGAGGTTTAATAAAAAAATAAATCTTTAATGCCTTTTACGATAACGGGGAATAAGTTCCTCAGAGCCTCAGGTAACCAGATCTTCGGTTGCAAAATAATTATGATGCCATCATGAAGAATATTAAAGTGTTTCACTAGAAAAGCAAAATCCTAGCCGTTTTTCACGAGATACAAATGGATGAACCAGTTAATCTTATCCCGTTCTTGCCACCTCTGTACCCATAGCCGTTCCGGCACCGCGAAATCGGACGAACGCTTCCTCCTACATAGATGGGGAGGGTCTTCTCATCCGATTAGTTGGTGTTTGGGCTGATCGTGAACGTCCCCTAGAAAACCAAACGACCCCTAATGATGTACATCAGGGGTGTTCAACGCCAGTCCTAAAGCCCCCCCCAACAGGTCAGGTTTTGAGGATATCCTTCCTTCTGCACAGGTGGTTCAATCAGTCCCAGCTTCAACACAGGTGGCTCAATCAGTCCCTGCTTCAACACAGGGGGCTCAGTCTTTGATTGAGCCACCTGTGCTGAAGCTGAGATATCCTGAAAACCTGACCTGTTGGGGAGGGGGCTTTAGGACAAGTTGAGCACCCCTGGCGTACACCAGAAATGCCTCCAGGGTGCCACCTTTGATGATGTATGTCTACAGGGTCGCTAAAGGGGTTAATGCTAATCGGGACCTTTGCCGTTACCCTGAGAAGTTCTTTAAAATGATATTTTATTTACCCAATAAGTATTGAACTCTCATGTAAACCCTCCACAATTTCATTAGCATCATTTTCTCCTCCTTTTTTATTTATTTTTTAAACCGTCCTGGATTTTCATCCTAGATTTTTCGTTTCCAACATATCGCTCACAGCACTGACAAATATTCAGTGTTTTTCATGCATTTCTCATAAATAAAATGTAAAAAAAAAATCTTCTTTGCATTACCTCGGCCGATCAAAAAACCCACGAGAGACCGGCGGCCGTCACGTTACACACGCCGCGGAAGCTGGACATACCAGCAGAGATGTCACTCGCAACGAAATCATCTTTGCCGAGAGCAGAGAAAATGTTTATTAAACGGAGAGACACCAGTGGTGCGATTACAAACCGGGCACGTTCCTGGGAGGAGAGAAGGGAGTTGGGCCTCTTGGTGATCCCCCCATCAGTTACAGAGGCCCCGCTCTCTTCCACACAGCAATGAAACGGATTGCCGGGGAGAGAGCAGGGTTTCCATAGCAGCTGCCCTCCATGGCACGGTGAAGACGGACGTCTGTTGCCTCCATGGCAACATGCTGACATGTGACGCCCGGGGGGGCTCCTTAAGGTGTAGTTACGTCACTGGGAGACACATCAGAGCCTGTACGTGTAATGCTGTAAACTTGGGGTGGTGAAGGTATGAGAGGGAGCATCCCTCCTGAAGTAAGGCCTCCGGGCTTTAATGCGATGGGTACCTTCTCATTCATTTACTCTTGCGTGTCACATTTTTGGCAGGTTTAAAAACAGAAAGAACTGGGGCAAGAGGGGGGTGGGGATATGTGATGGATGTTAACCAAACGAACCTGGCTTCTGGGCAAACTGAGTGCTTTAAGCTGCTCACTATAATGCCAAGAAGAATCCTGATAGAGCCAATCTTGCTGTGAATTGTTACATTCTGATAACATTATTGGGGAATGGTCGTGAATTAACTACAAATAGCCGTGTTGGTCCAGTAGTGATAGTGCAGAGTAAATGAGTACTTCGGTATTAGGTGATACCTTTTTTTTTATTGGGACTAACAATATATAATCAGACGCTTTCGAGAGTTCTCCTCTCTCCCTCGGGACAGGAACACTGATTTACAGAGACTCCAGGAGATAAACACAGATGTGAAAAATCAAGATAACCGTCTCAGGCAGAAAATGTGGAGAATTCATGATAAATAAACAGACGGGGCAATAAATGGATGAAAGGGACAGTGAGAAATGTGCAGAGGATGTAGGACCATCCATCCATCAGCAGGCTGAGGGGGGTAGGTATGCAAATTAACAAAGAGGTGGTAGGGAGGTGGGAAATCGTCAGAATGTTACTGGCGCCATATAGGGTGAAGGCGCACTCACTGCCACGGGTGCATACAGAATCAAGAAGCCAGGAAGGAAACGTGTATGTTGTGAAGGAAGAAGGATCCAGGCCTCCAATGGTCTTAGGTGAAGAAAAAATGTGTGTGCGTGTTCATTGATGTTTTGGACTGAAACGCCGATCCTTCTTGAATTCACTCCTTCTTTCTTCACCAAAGACCCTTGGAGGCCTGGATCCCTTTTCCTTTACAATATAGGAGAAGGAGCGGCTCAGTGAGTCAAGACTCTGACTGGCAATGAGTTTGAAGCAGGGGAACCTGGTTCAATTCCCGGTGTCGGCTCCTTGTGACCTTGGGCAAGTCACTTTATCTCCTTGTGCCTCAGGCACCAAAAACATAGATTGTAAGTTCCACGGGGCAGGGACCTGTGCCTGCAAAATGTCTCTGTAAAGCGCTGCGTAAAACTAGCAGCGCTACACAAGAACATGTTATTATTATTATATAGCCCTGTAAGTATAGTGTTTTGCGTGCAGTGTGATTTCTCAGGAATCCAGTTTCTCTGATTACATTATAATAACGAGGGAGGGCATAGTGAGGGGTGGTAGGTACCCAGATGCTGTATGATGATGGAGCACCTTCATAGCCCCTGTATAGTCCATACGGCGTGCTGGCCCGGGCGGAAGCAGGCCAAAATCAGCAACAGGCCGGTCACGTGAGCCCCTAAGCACGCCCCAGCTCAGTGATGCCACTAGGAACACCCCCACGGCCCGTCCACCATGGCCATGGAAAGCACCCGCTTCACGTGTGTCACTGCTTCCTCCGCACGCTCTGCAGCACTATGGCCCCAGCCTTAGGGATGTCCTATATAATAATAATAGCATGTTCTTATGTAGCGCTGCTAGTTTTACGTAGCGCTTTAGAGACATTTTGCAGACACAGGTCCCTGCCCCGTGGAGCTTACTATCTATGTTTTTGGTGCATGAGGCACAGGGAGATAAAGTGACTTGCCCAAGGTCACAAGGAGCCGACACCGGGAATTTAACCAGGCTCCCACATATAAGTCTGTGACGTGCGAATGTCACCATAATGTACAACCCAATAGAATTATACTATAGCAAATAGTAACGGATCTGTATCAGCCTCAAGGTGAACTTGTCCATTATTTGCCGTGTGTACGACCGGGAGGTTATCCCAAGTGTGTTGCCGTTGCCATGAATCTATGAACGACTGGGAGAGAATTATTGAGTATTTCTTTCTATTTGATTCAAGTTTAAATAGAAGTCCTCCCCTCTCCCAGACCACAGGTCGTATCGCTGTTTAAGGGAAAGGGACAAATGACCGATAGGACACACATCGATGGGCCTGTCCAGTCTGGGCTTACTCTCTCAAATCAAAGGATTGTGTGATATAACAATGTGTGTTTGAGACACACAAGGGCACAGTTGTGTCGGTGCGCTGGGCATATGTGGGCCTCCCTGCAGTGTAACGCTTTTCGGGGTTTATTCTTTATTTTATAGTTGGATGTTAAGCACTGCATGTCCTTTTGCGATGTTATTTTTCTGTGCAGGAACTGTAACGCTTTTTGTTATTAAATCTTTGAGCGCTAATTGAACAGTTTTTACCTTCAAAGGGATTGATCTTATTTAGTTCAGACCTGTTTGGTAAAATTGGGGTTTGTGGTTTAGTTGGTGCATTTATCTGGGAGACTTAAATTAATCTTGGGGTAGCAGCGTAATTGGGGTGTAGTGTGTGGGAATTGTACGAGCTCCATGGAGACCCAATAGAATCAGTGAAGCTGTGGAGATGCATTTTTGCCTGTTGGCCAGTTTAATTTTCACGTGCTTCTGATCCCCCCCCCGATCGGTTTTGCTCTGTAATCTGGTGTCAGAGTTTTCCAGGATCTTGCTCCAGTTTCTGGAAACTCTCAGTCTGTCAAATATTTGTCCCAGAATAATATTTAACATCAGTCTTTAGCTTCCAGGAGGCTTATTTTTTTTGGAACAGTTGCCTCACGGGTGGTCATTGACCCCAAATGACCACATGCGCTCCAGCAGAGAGGTAATTTACACGGTGCAGCCAAACCCGTCAATATGGTGAAGGAGAAAGCAGAGCGACAATCCCTCCCGCCCCCCCCCCCCCCCCCCCCCCGTGTACAGAAGATATCTCTGTTTAAAAGGCCAGGTATTAGGGATATCCGTGCTTCAGCACAGGTGGCTCAACCAGTGGCTCAGTCACTGATAGGGATATCCCTGCTTCAGCAAAGGTGGCTCTAATACCTGGCTTTTGATGGCCCTTGTGGACAGGAGTTGGCCACCCATGGTATAGGTCTAAGAGGCAGAGCAGTGACCACAAACCCAAGCTGACCACGTCCTTATCCCTGAGGCATAGTAAAGATGCCCGACTTTACCAGCTGATGATGGACGCTTGGGTTTCCAAAAGACACTTTGCTAGTGAATGTCCATGCTCAGTGTTTCTTTACATTGCTGCAGGTGGTCTCAGGAGAGGGCCTGCCCAATCATGCAACGCTCCTCTACCATGGTCCTGATTCCTATCACTTGATGGGGTTAATTTGAGCATGGGGTCCCACTGGTTACGTTCAATCCTGTTGTGTATGCAGTCGCAGAACACGGGAGAGGAAATGCTGAATGAACGTAGCCGTCGGCATAGAAATGTCCTTTACCAAACGAGGCCCTGAGCTCCCCTCCCCACTGCGTTATTATCCCGGAAACAACAGCTCTTGCTAGGAAAATACAAAAGCTCGGAAGGCCTGGAAAATGCCAAAGGCCGCAGCGCGCTGAGGAGAAAGCAGAACGGCTGCCATTGTGGCAGGAAAGAAAGAAAACCCACTTTATTATGCGGCAGACGGAGAACAGAAAACGGAGTAACGGGGTCCTGGTGGCTCCAGGGTAACGGGGAGTATGCAGGGCCCATGCTGCGTGGTAGTCTGCGTGGTACTCTGCGTGGTACTCTGCGCCCGCTCTTCACGGGAGCAGATGAAGCTGCAAGAGAGACCTGTGTTATCCTTCACTACCGGGCCGGAAAACAATCTATAGCGGCAAGAAAAGGGTGAAAACAGCATTTGCCCCTTTCTCCCGGGCAAGCCGCGGCCCTAATAATTTCATAACCGCCGCATAGAGTTACATGTTAACGCTACAAGAAGGTGGCGCAGAAAGTGAGTGAGAAGCAGTGTCTACATGTGTATACAGTATGTGTAGGGCTGCATATATATGTGTAGGGCCGTGTATGTGTTTGTTGGGCCGTGTATATGTGTGTAGGGGAATTGTGTGTGTGTGTGTTTGTAGGGGAAATTGTATGTGTGTGGCCTGGGGGTGGAGGGGAGGATTGAGGGAGCTCTATTGAGTGTGAAAGGGGGGGGGGGGGGTTACTGAATAATAGCTGAGCGGTGGGGGGGGGGGGAAGAGTGAGAGGAAAAATGGAGTAATGAGTGAGGGGGTGTAAGAGGGGGAGAGAAATACATGAGGAGAGGGGTGAATAGAGCAGAGTGAGGAGATGTAAAAGCGAGGGGAGAAAGGGGGGGGGGGGCTCGCAGGGCCGCCAACACACTGGGGGGGGTGGGGGGATGGCGATGGAAACTCCTGAATCTACAGAATATCTTAACTCATAATGGGGCCCTGAAAACAAGTTTGCCCGGGAGCCCGTACATGTCTGGCTGCGCCACTGGTCTGTACATAAAGACGCCGTGTGTTATAGAAGTATAAGGTAACTCTATGGGAAATAATAAGTGCAGGAGCCGGGTTTTAAAACCTAGTTGCAGAGTCCGAGTTCTCGGGACCATGTTTTAGGCAGCAAGTTTTAGACTCCAAGTTCCCAATGTTAAAAGAAGGGGTATCCATTGCTATACAGACAGCCCCGGTAATGTAATTAGCCGAGGGGTCTGCATGGCAATGGCGGATCAAAGGAACGGGTGGGCAAGGTGTCAGGACATCTGGCAGGCTGGGAAGGGCGGAGGAACATGTCTATGGATGGGCTCTCACCGGGTGAGACCCTTTGTACCAGCTAGACTCTGTGGCGCCTGCCCAGCGGGCGGCAATGGTCTGGCCATGGGAAGCCGTTGCCGAGACGGAGCTCGTAGGCACGATTTCCAATGGCCAGTTCATATTTCCCGTTTTGCCGGCATCCTGAACCTAAGCACGCCCCCTCCTTTGATTGGGTAAGGCCAAGCGAGCCCCCGGCTCATGATTGGTGGTTAGGGACAAACCCCCTCTCTGATTGGTCGCCAGTCTGTCTACCATGTTAAAGATAGTCCAGCGGGTCTATGTAAGGGAGACTGGCCCACCAAAGAACCAGAACATCCTTGTGCTTGAGGCGGTGAAGCGATGGCAGAGCGCTTGGCATAGAGTTGCCGGAGGAAAAGTGTGGCCGAGCTGAGGCTAAATCCCGTATTTCGCGGGCAAGTTCTGAGAATAGAACGCAGCGGGGAGAGCAGTGCGGTTCTCCCGAAAAGAGTACCAGGTGTTCCTGGACGTGCAGAGGACAGGGTACGCCTTTCTGAAGCGGGCGCCCTGCACCTAGTTGGGGGTAGTGACTCACGCCAGACCCCCAGTTGGTCTGTATAATTGTATTTTGTGCAATTTATGTATGTCTGCCGGCTTGCCCGAATAAACGCAATTTATTCAATAATCTTGTCCTGCCTAGTGAATTGATCCCGGAAGGTAAAATGGTGTTAATAGACAGCTGGTCTCCCGTGGCACTCTCTTCTGCCTCCTCTCTCTTTCCTTCTCTCCTCCTCTTTTTTCCCCTCCTCTTCCCCTCCGTTCTCTTTCCTCGTTTGCGCTCTCACCCTCTTTCTCTTTCCTCCCCTTCTCTTTCTTCCATCTCTCTGCTACTCTCGCTTTCATCCTCCTCTCTCCCCTCCATCTCTCTGCTCCCCCCCCTCTTCTCTCTTTCCTCCTCTCTCCTCTTCTCTCTTTCCTCCTCCTCTCTCTCCTCTCTCTTTCATTCTTTCTCTCTTTCCTCCCTCCTCTCTCTTTTTCCTCCTCTCTCTCCTCTCTCACGAAGTCTCCTTTGAGTCTCCTTGGAAGGAGACTGTGGGGAGAGATGTGCAGTAGATGCATTTGAACAAAGCCTGTTATAATAGAATCAGACAGCTCGCTGTCCCAGCTGCTCTGCCAAGCTTCCAAGCTTTCTTCTTTCTTCAGGCTTTGGATTTTTTGACATGTTAATTCTCTCTTTCCTCCCTGCAGGGGAATCCCAGTGGAGATGAGAGATACCTGCACAGTTACCCGGTGCTTTGAAGCTGTCCTGCTTCTCACATATGGGAGAAAAACTTGATTTTCAAATACAAACCCATATTTGTGTTCTGGTTCCCTTCACCTTGAAGTGTTAACTCCTATGAGAAAATGCACAAAATAGACATTTTCCAGGGGTCCCATTTAAGATGGTTCCTTGTCTAGGAGCATGTAACCTCTGAGTGCAGTATTACTGGCCGGACCTGTGTTAGGCTAAGTCACCGCTGTTCGCTGAGCGCTCTCATGCTTGGGGAGCGCTCCAAGCATGAGCGCTGGGTGTCCTGTTGTACGTGGGTGCGGGGGAGGGAGGGGCATTGCGGGGAGTTGAGCGCGCGGGTAAGTATAGATTTTTTGTTTACCTAAATGCCGATCGCGGCTGAGCGTGTGCGCACGGCGCGTAAGCGGGGACTTACATATATTTATGTAATTTATATGTATTTATATATGTAAGTCTCCTCTGCAAGCGCCGCCCGCTCAGCCCAATCAGGGAGAGAGATTGTTAGATATGAGATGTGTGTATCTGCGGTAAAGGTTTTTTTCTTAATTATAAGGCTCAGGCGGGTTTATGTAAAACCCATTAACGGGGACGGAAAGCTCTGCTCCTCAGATGTATCCCGAAAACTGGATTTTATTTTTTCTACAAATGTGGTTAATCTGGCGCCTTAAAACCCGACGCTGACAATATGTTTGTGCTTGTTCCATACATAACAACTGAGAAATACGTGTGATCGTATTGATCCAATAATCTGTAAATGTATATCAAATAAATGAGTAGGTTGTGACGATGAGGAGGAGAGGAGAGGGGGGGACAGTGAAACCCCCCTGACTGACCATAACTCCCGACCTCACACATCCTACTGAAATCAGACAAAATCCTACTGATTTATCCCTAACTTTTACCACGCAGTAGTAACCCCCGGGAATCCGTGGCTGCAGCGTTTTGAGCATCTCTGTATAATCCCAAAGATGCCGCAAGGACCTCGGGGGCTGAGATTAAGGGATCCAAATTTAGTGACCCTCTAATCTGCTTTATCTTTAAAGAGGGGAAGATATGATCTGGTGTTCTGCCCGCTGTGTGAGCAGAATAGACTGACACAGCTGGACATAGGTCACGGTCCCCTCCTGACCCTCAAAGGACATGTCACATCTCCCACTGGGTTAAATAGGAGGAGGCAGCCAGCAGAGGGCAGCAGAGAACCTTCAATGGGAGACGGGATCAGCCTCTATACAGGGGCGCGGAAACGTTTTTTGCTGCCTGCCCCTCCCTCTCCCCCCCCCCCCCCCCCCGTGCCTGCTTTCCTCCTTGGTGCGCTCCCCCTCCTTACCTCCCGCGGCGTCATTTGATGGTAACGCGTCCTGGAGCCGGAGGAACCTCGGCAAGTAGAGGTTGCAGAGGCCTCGTGCGGCCCCCCGGCATTTAATTTAAAGTGCCCCCCTAAAAAAATCTCGCACCCCCCCAGTTTGCGCACCGCTGCTCTATTATATCAACTGCAATAATCACACATCCAGGTGGAAACAGACTCACTGAGTGAAAGAACTTACCCGTACGACACAGCAAAGCACAAATCGTGGCTCAGTCCAAGCGGATACCCGTGCAGAGCAGAAGGAAAAGTGAGAATCACTGCAGATACGGTGAGATTGTTTGGTCAGGTGTTATTGGGGCATAACTCCCACTGTCCATATCACCCCCACTTTGCAGGGGCGCCGGCAGCAAAGTCCGTCTAGGGAGAATGGGACTCGTCCGGATCTGGTGCTCCCAGGAACTGACCCTCTGATCTCACAGCGACCTCAGCAAACTACCCAGAAATCTGATTACAGAGTGGGGGTCACCCCCCATGAGAACCTTCCGCCATGCGGATAAAGATGGCGTCTGGGGACTTGTGCTGGGCTCTGTCCACTAGTTAAACGGGGAAGCTAAGACCATGTTGATTGAGGTTTTCGTGGTTAACCCTATATCTACTGTTATTTATTTCTAAAATGTCATACCAGGAAATAATACCTCTCGTTTTCAAGTATGTCCTAGGCACAGAGTTCTGATGACAATACGTTGTTACACGTTATATTTACAGACAAGGACAGTTAGGGATAATATAACAGCCGGTGAGGCGGTGTATGCCCAAAGTTCCCGTAAACTTATACAGATATAAATGTGAGATGAAAAAAAGAGAGTTATAGGAAGAGGTTATACAGGTAGTCCTCACTTTCCAAAGTTTCACTTTACAACGAATGGCGTATCCAACGCTTTACAACGCAACCCTAAGGGCCGTTTTTCGATGCCGGAATGCGTTATCCAACGCCTGAATGTATTATCCAACGCTCACCGCCACTGATTAACATGGGACTCGCTTTACAACGGTGTCACTATCCAACGCTACTCACAGAACGGGTTCCGGTGGATAACCGAGGGCTGCCTGTATATGGGCAATAGGAGGAGTTATAGGGAGAGGTTATATATGAGCAATAGGAGTTATAGGGAGAGGTTATATATGGGCAATAGGAGGAGTTATAGGGAGGGGTTATATATGGGCAATAGGAGGAATTATAAGGAGGGGTTATATGGGGTAAAAGGAGGAGTTATTGGGAGGGGTTATATTGGGTAATAGGAAGGCTTTTAGGGAGCGGTTATATGGGGGAATAGGACTAACAAATCTACGTAAGTACCAGCACTCACTGTCTAATAGCTAAATGATGAAAACAGTTGTAATGCAGAATAAACATTTAATAATAAAATGAACCAGAAATAAATCAAATGTGTTTGCAGAAACCAGTATCACAAATGGGCATGTCACAAAGTGAGGGGTGGGGGGGGGGGGGAGGGGGAAGGAAAAGGGGAAAAAACATGAAACACAAGGAATATACACAAAAAACGGAGAACGGCAAGTATGCTAGGGGGGCGACGTTTCGAGGGACTACCTCTTCATCTGGCCCATTCCCCCTGGTCCAAAAGGTCACAGAGGTACTTCCCTAAGCCTCCCTTCCCCTATAACTGGTCAAATCAGACACCCCTGAAAATAGATAGCAAACATACAGTGTAGGCTAAATACAGCCAAACAGCTAATAGCAGGGCAGCAAGAATCCACTAAAGTCAATGCCAGTAGTTCAAGTACCACAAGAAACTGTGGGCAATGGCACAGTAAAGGCTGAACACATCTTGCAAAGAAGCACCAGGAGTCCACAACAGTCAATGAAAGGTTAATGGGAATAGCAAATGAAGACAGTAAACAAACCCTCTGTGGCTCTGCTCCTTGTGCTCGTGTGGAGTGCTGGTGCTTCTTTGTAAGCTGCTTTCTTGCAAGCTGTGTTCAGCCTTTACTGTGCCATTGCCCACAGTTTCTTGTGGTACTTGAACTACTGGCATTGACTTTAGTGGATTCTTGCTGCCCTGCTATTAGCTGTTTAGCTGTATTTAGCCTACACTGTATGTTTGCTATCTATTTTCAGGGGTGTCTGATTTGACCAGTTATAGGGGACGGGAGGCTTAGGGAAGTACCTCTGGGACCTTGTGGACCAGGGGGAATGGGCCAGATGAAGAGGTAGTCCCTCAAAACGTCGCCCCCCTAGCATACTTGCCATTCTCCGTTTTTTGTGTATATTCCTTGTGTTTCATGTTTTTTCCCCTTTTCCTCCCCCCCCCACCCCTCACTTTGTGACATGCCCATTTGTGATACTGGTTTCTGCAAACACATTTGATTTATTTCTGGTTCGTTTTATTATTAAATGTTTATTCTGCATTACAACCGTTTTCATCATTTAGCTATTAGACAGTGAGTGCTGGTACTTACGTAGATTTGTTAGTACTATACAGGGGAATAAGGGTCCCCTTTTGTTCCGTGCAACCTGCAATTACATAAATGTAACAGTATCAGAGTGCTGTCTATCGTCCCCTTTTACCCTATGGGGGAATAGGGAACAATGTTACAAAAAATACAGTCATTTTTAGTGGGGGACAAAGCTGTAAGGAATCACAGGCAGGATGAACACATGCTCCAAACAGATCACTGTGTCATTTTATAATCTAATGCACATGGAAGTATGCTGATTACACGTCAACGTCAGGCAGTGAATGGGTTAACGGACATCGCAGAGCGGCTGCCAGTTGATCTGTGCCACACACATCTATAAATCCCTGGCACTGCCCTCATATAATGACTAGGGCAAGGGTGGCCAACGCCAGTCCTCAAGGACTCAGGTATTAGGGATATCCCTGCTTCAGCACAGGTGGTGCAGTCATTCTGACTGAGCCGGCGATTTTTCGGTATGTGCACATGCGCAGACCGGCAACGCGCCGTTCTACGCATGCGCAACCTCGGCAAACCCCCGCATTCTGCTTCATGCGTGACCCCGGCACCGCCCGTTCTGCGCATTTCACGACATCGGAAGGGCCCGTTCTGCGCACGCGCAGACATTGGACCGGCCCATTCTGCGCTCGCGCAAACATGGCGCCCCCTTCTCGGTGCCGCCTTATCGGCGGATCGCCGAAAAGCGGGGCACCGAGAAGCAGGGCCTTGCTGTACCGTGTATTATGCTACGTGTTCTATATGTTATGTATAGCTGTATTGTAAACCTGGTTCCAGCACCTCAGAGACCACGGGGTTAACTGTATGTCACTTGGAAAGTGGCAAAGATTGTCTGCCGCTTTTCCATGTTACTCTTTTATGTTGCAAATGTTATGTTGCAGTCCTACCCAGCAACCAGGGCCTGGGCATGTAAACAGCACCTGGCCCTGAATGTTGCCATATTATGTTTTAAGTTGTATAAAAAGGTAGAGAGGGAGACCCCTAGCTAGCTGTAACTCTGATACAAGATTCAGCTCAAGCTCCAGTGCTGGAGTCCTGCTTCCGAGGTCATTGCAGGGGAGGAAAGACCAGGGGAAATCTCATTTGCGAGGTCTCTGTGCCTAGGGCTGTAGGTTATCCCCAGTTTACCCCAGTTCACTATGTGGTGTCTGTTCATTTGTATGGCTGCGGATACTAGTTATCCAGTAAATGAATTTGATAAACTCTCGTGTTTCTGTCTGGCGATATTGATCCCGGGTATTAGTCCTGGTCTCCCGGGACAACCACAGTTTGCACGATGGTTCCTGAGATCAAGGAGCGGGGTTTTTGTCGATGCTTGGATACAATTCACAAATGACATCAGCCATGACATAACTGGTGACATGAGAAATTACATGATCCCAGCACACAACCCTCACGCTTTTTTCTTTTTTCCAAATAAATCAGTTCTGTACTATGAGAAAATACTTGCAGCATTTTTAAAAAAAAATAACTCTGAATGACATTTTTAATGTATTATAATGTAACAAGCATTTTTTGTTTCTAGTGCAAACATTTACAAAGTCACATCCCCTTCCTCTTCTGAAACAGGTTCTGGCACACCCCTTTTTGAGCCCTGCCCTCTCTCTAGCAGTGCACCAATTGTATCTAGTGACTGCCTGGTCATATGATCTTCCCCACAGAGCTTTGCATCGTTGGTCCTCTTCTACTGCACTGACAGCCATTTAGTGAACCCCCGAGACAAATCTTCTCCGATCGATTACAGGAGAACGGATCGGCAATTTAGCTAATTACTGATCATTGTGTGGATTGTATTGATGCCCATATTAAAGGGAAAAAATAAATAAAATGTAAAAAAAAATGCCAGCCTTCACTGGGTTGCCTTCCCCCTATCACCTTCCCCCCGTCGCCTTCCCCACGTCGCCTTCCCCACATCGCAAAGCATTTCTATATTAGAATAACACCCAGAGGCTACTGTAACTTTTCGCCATCCAACAGAATAGCGCTGCAGTAGGAAAGTGGTAAGAGTGACACCGGAGGGAGAAGATCGCACATGGGTAAATATAATACAGGATCGAAAACATTGTTGGCCAACTTCAGTCCTTAAGGGCCACCACCAGGCTAGGTATTAGGGAATTCCCTGCTTCAGCACAGATGGCTCAATCCGTGGCTCAGTCTTTGAGCCAACTGGGCTGAAGCAGGGATATCCAAAGACTGAGCCACTGATTGAGCCACCTGTGCTGACGCAGGGATATCCTAAAAACATGATCTGTCGGTGGCCCTTGAGGACTGGAGTTGGCCACCCCTGATCTAGATAAAAAATAAAGGCAACCGTAGGGGGGTGAAGAATTGAAGCTGGTAGGGAGACCCCGCGATAATGTAAACACTACGTCCAAAGCTCACTAAATTGTTGACCAAGATCACATCCCCATCAGAATATATCATGAAGGTTAAATAGTACCATGGTACCGTACATATGTATGGGCGGCACAGCAGGTAGCATGTCCCATGCAACAAGGGATGGTCACTTAGATTGTAAGCTCCTCGGGGCAGGGACTCCTTCTCCTATTGTTTGATGCCTGAAGCCCTTATTCACATTATGTGTTATAATATTGTGTCACGTGTGTGGCCGCTGTGACGCGCTGTGTACCTGCTCTGTGACGCGCTGTGTACCTGCGCTGTATCACGTGTGTGGCCGCTGTGACGCGCTGTGTACCTGCGCTGTATCACGTGTGTGGCCGCTGTGACGCGCTGTGTACCTGCGCTGTATCACGTGTGTGGCCGCTGTGACGGGCTGTGTACCTGCGCTGTGTCACGTGTGTGGCCGCTGTGACGGGCTGTGTACCTGCGCTGTATCATGTGTGTGGCCGCTGTGACGGGCTGTGTACCTGCGCTGTGTCACGTGTGTGGCCGCTGTGACGCGCTGTGTACCTGCGCTGTGTCACGTGTGTGGCCGCTGTGACGCGCTGTGTACCTGCGCTGTGTCACGTGTGTGGCCGCTGTGACGCGCTGTGTGACGCGCTGTGTACCTGGGTGGCACTAAATTTATTTTATTTATAAAATGTGTCACCAGGAAGTGATACAGTGAGAGTTACCTCTCGTCTTCACGTATGTCCTGGGCACAGAGTTATGATGACAGATACATGGTTACAAATACAGTTACATTAAGTGAGCAGGTTATACATTATATATAAAACATCCCGGGACACTGTTATCCTCAAAAAACATACCAACAACATACAGAAGGTCAGCACACGCTGGTCCGAAAAACAGAACACTCCTAGTTACAATGAATTGGGCTTTCCCTAGGGGCGGGATTAGGGGCCCAGCGGTGTGGAGCATGATTTGGGGAGGGGGTTCTGGCGTTATCTGTACCTATAGGTGTCACTGCTGTTTTACTTGTTCTGTAAGTCCTAATGAAGTTGTGTATATATGTATATATACAACTGTATGCTCATCTGCATGTCTTAGGCTGCGTCCATAGAAGGACAGGCAGCGCTGAGCCGTGCGGACGCTCCGCGCTGAGCCCCTGCATCCTCAATGAGGATGCCTTGAGAGGGGGCTCACGCGAGCGTCCGCAGGCGTGCTGAGGCTTTGGAATTTTCAGCCGAGCGCCAAACTGTTTTTCAGCGCGCTGTCAGCTGAAAACATCCAATCAGCCTCAAGAAGCGTCAACGTCACGGCGCCGTGACGTTGACGTCAGTGCGTCGCGCGCGATTGGCCCAGCAACGTCACTGCCCCGCCTCCAACCACCTCCCCCCGGCTCCCTTCATGCACGCTGGCTCGCCTGCAAGTCCGTGCAATCGCGCTGACTGAAGCAGGCGAGCCTCAGCGTCAGCGCGCCTCCGCTCTGCTGAACCCTGTATGGCCCTGGCCTTAGGCAGGTCTGCAACCCCGCCTTTCACCATTATCACCCAGCACACAGCACTTTCACTGCAGCAAGGGATTCTGGGAAATGACATGCAAATGAGCACACAGTGCCACTTTTTGCTTCAAAAACCATTTTTAACATGGTTCCCTATAGGCTTAAGCTTGCTGAATGGTCACAGCTTTGAGCACAGCCAAGGTTAAGGTGCATAGGCAGAAAACCACCCACATGGGTTTTTCAACCCACTAAATTGTTGACCAAGATCACATCCCCATCAGAATATATCATGAAGGTTAAATAGTACCATGGTACCGTACATATGTATGGGCGGCACAGCAGGTAGCATGTCCCATGCAACAAGGGATGGTCACTTAGATTGTAAGCTCCTCGGGGCAGGGACTCCTTCTCCTATTGTTTGATGCCTGAAGCCCTTATTCACATTATGTGTTATAATATTGTGTCACGTGTGTGGCCGCTGTGACGCGCTGTGTACCTGCTCTGTGACGCGCTGTGTACCTGCGCTGTATCACGTGTGTGGCCGCTGTGACGCGCTGTGTACCTGCGCTGTATCACGTGTGTGGCCGCTGTGACGCGCTGTGTACCTGCGCTGTATCACGTGTGTGGCCGCTGTGACGGGCTGTGTACCTGCGCTGTGTCACGTGTGTGGCCGCTGTGACGGGCTGTGTACCTGCGCTGTGTCACGTGTGTGGCCGCTGTGACGCGCTGTGTACCTGCGCTGTATCATGTGTGTGGCCGCTGTGACGGGCTGTGTACCTGCGCTGTGTCACGTGTGTGGCCGCTGTGACGCGCTGTGTACCTGCGCTGTGTCACGTGTGTGGCCGCTGTGACGCGCTGTGTACCTGCGCTGTGTCACGTGTGTGGCCGCTGTGACGCGCTGTGTGACGCGCTGTGTACCTGGGTGGCACTAAATTTATTTTATTTATAAAATGTGTCACCAGGAAGTGATACAGTGAGAGTTACCTCTCGTCTTCACGTATGTCCTGGGCACAGAGTTATGATGACAGATACATGGTTACAAATACAGTTACATTAAGTGAGCAGGTTATACATTATATATAAAACATCCCGGGACACTGTTATCCTCAAAAAACATACCAACAACATACAGAAGGTCAGAACACGCTGGTCCGAAAAACAGAACACTCCTAGTTACAATGAATTGGGCTTTCCCTAGGGGCGGGATTAGGGGCCCAGCGGTGTGGAGCATGATTTGGGGAGGGGGTTCTGGCGTTATCTGTACCTATAGGTGTCACTGCTGTTTTACTTGTTCTGTAAGTCCTAATGAAGTTGTGTATATATGTATATATACAACTGTATGCTCATCTGCATGTCTTAGGCTGCGTCCATAGAAGGACAGGCAGCGCTGAGCCGTGCGGACGCTCCGCGCTGAGCCCCTGCATCCTCAATGAGGATGCCTTGAGAGGGGGCTCACGCGAGCGTCCGCAGGCGTGCTGAGGCTTTGGAATTTCAGCCGAGCGCCAAACTGTTTTTCAGCGCGCTGTCAGCTGAAAACATCCAATCAGCCTGAAGAAGCGTCAACGTCACGGCGCCGTGACGTTGACGTCAGTGCGTCGCGCGCGATTGGCCCAGCAACGTCACTGCCCCGCCTCCAACCACCTCCCCCCGGCTCCCTTCATGCACGCTGGCTCGCCTGCAAGTCCGTGCAATCGCGCTGACTGAAGCAGGCGAGCCTCAGCGTCAGCGCGCCTCCGCTCTGCTGAACCCTGTATGGCCCTGGCCTTAGGCAGGTCTGCAACCCCGCCTTTCACCATTATCACCCAGCACACAGCACTTTCACTGCAGCAAGGGATTCTGGGAAATGACATGCAAATGAGCACACAGTGCCACTTTTTGCTTCAAAAACCATTTTTAACATGGTTCCCTATAGGCTTAAGCTTGCTGAATGGTCACAGCTTTGAGCACAGCCAAGGTTAAGGTGCATAGGCAGAAAACCACCCACATGGTTTTCTGGCTATGCACCTTAACCTTGGCTGTGCTCAAAGCTGTGACCATGCAGCAAGCTTAAGCCTATAGGAAACCATGTTAAAAATGGTTTTTGAAGCAAAAAGTGGCACTGTGTGCTCAATTGCATGTCATTTCCCAGAATCCCTTGCTGCAGTGGAAGTGCTGTATGCTGGGTGATAATGGGGAAAGGCGGGGTTGCAGACCTGCCTAAGGTCTCGGTCCCGCTGCGCTCGTTGGCGCGGGCGGCGGGTCGCGAGTTCCCCACCAGCAGGGGAATCCTCGCGAGCCGGTCCCGGTCCCCACTGGCTGCACAGAGCACTACACGCTGTAGCGCGTCAGCCGCTGGAGACACCAGAGAATGGTGTTTTCTAGCTTTGACGCGTGACGTGTGTGGCTGTGAGCCAATGGGGAGGGGAGGCTTCGGGAGGAGGAGAGGCTTCGGGGAGCGGGGAGGAGTGTGGAGTGAAAGCAGGTGAGTGCCTTTCTCTGTGTGTGTGTCTGAGTGCGTGCCTGTCTGTGTGTGTGTGTGCCCGAGTGCCTGCCTCTGTCTGTGTGTGTGTGTGTATGAGTGCGTGAGTGCCTGCCTGTGTGTGCGCGCGTGTGTGTGTGTATGAGTGTGTGAGTGCCTGCCTGTGTGTGTGTGTGCGCGTGTATGAATGAGTGCCTGCGTGTGTGTGTTTAAACTTACCTTCCAGCTCCAGCCCGAGTCCGTGGAGGGAGGGGGGGGGGAGAGTAGCGGGTCCCTCCGCTCAAGCCACGCCCCCCCTCCCTGTCAAACCTCCCACCTCCCGCCTACCTCCCGATCAAACCTCCCACCTCCCGCCCACCTCCCGATCAAACCTCCCACCTCCCGCCCACCTCCCGATCAAACCTCCCACCTCCCGCCCACCTCCCGCTCCGGCTCCCGCTCCCTACAGACCGCAGATCGCGGTCTGTGTATCTCAGCGCACCGCCTGTCAGCAGCGCAGGTGCGCTGACTCTGGGAGCGGGGCCTTAGCCTAAGACATGCAGATGAGCATACAGTTGTATTTACATTTGCATATTTGCTTTGCTGTGGAGGGTTTTTGTCACTTTTTTTTACTCACCATAATAACTTAACTATGTATGTATGTATGTATGTATGTATGTATGTATGTATGTATGTATGTATGTGTATATATATGTGTGTATATATGTGTGTGTATATGTGTGTGTATATATATGTGTGTATATATGTGTGTATATATATGTGTGTGTATATGTGTGTGTATATATATATATATATATATATATATATATATATATATATATATATATATATATATATATATATATATATAATATCCTTTGCTGCAGTGGGAGCACTGTATGCTCAGTGATAATGGTGAAAGGCGGGGCTGCAGACCTGTCTAAGACATGCAAATGAGCATACAGTAATATTTCCATTTTTATATATATACGTACACATACTGTAGCTAATTGATTTAAAGAGCACAGCAGCACACTAGCAGCTAACTGGGGCACCCAGCAGATTGACACATTGCAGGCGAGTATACATTATGTATGTGCAGAGCAAGTGATGTGTACAGAGGAATATTTATAGATATAGGGCGATGCGTCAGTGGCAAAACACTCATGTTCACAAAGTCCCTGTGGGTTCTTTTTTTTTAACTTGATTTTTATTAGATTTTCATAGGTAGGAATAAAAAGGGGGGGAGGGAAGGGAGGGGGGAAGGGAGGGGGGAAGGGAGGGGGGGGAAGGGAGGGGGGAAGGGAGGGGGGGGAAGGGAGTGAGGGGGGAGGGGAGGGAGGGAGGGGGGGGAAGGGAGTGAGGGGGGGAAGGGAGTGAGGGGGGGAGGGGAGGGGAGGGAGGGGGGGGAGGGGAGGGAGGGGGGGGAGGGGAGGGAGGGAGGGGGGGAAGGGAGTGAGGGGGAGGGGAGGGAGGGAGGGATGGGAGGGAGGAAGGGAGGGGGGGAAGGGAGTGAGGGGGGAGGGGGGGGAGGGGAGGGAGGGGAGGGGGGGGAGGGAAGGGAAGGAGGGGGGGAAGGGAGGGAGGGGGGGACGGAAGGGGGGGAGGGAAGGGAAGGAGTGAGGGAAGGGAGGGGGGGGGAGGGAAGGGAGGGGGGGGGAGGGGAGGGAAGGGGGGGAAGGGAGGGAGGGGGGGGACGGAAGGGGGGGAGGGAAGGGAAGGAGTGAGGGAAGGGAGGGGGGGGGGAGGGAAGGGAGGGGGGGGGAGGGGAGGGAAGGGGGGGAGCCAAGCTCACAACGTTCTGCTCTTTCACAAACTGTGTCACCACTTCGTTATGTTCAAGAAAAATACAAATAATAATAATTATACTGTTAATATTTCTTCAGTCCTAAAAGAAAATGTATATATTAAAAAAAGGGAGGGGGGGAGGAGTCGTACATGCAGAACCTGGGGGGGGGAGGAGTCATACATGCAGAAACTGGGGGGGGGAGGAGTCGTACATGCAGAACCTGGGGGGGGGGGGGAGGAGTCGTACATGCAGAAACTGGGGGGGGAGGAGTCATACATGCAGAACCTGGGGGGGGGAGGAGTCGTACATGCAGAAACTGGGGGGGGGAGGAGTCGTACATGCAGAACCTGGGGGGGGGGGGGAGGAGTCGTACATGCAGAAACTGGGGGGGGAGGAGTCGTACATGCAGAACCTGGGGGGGGGAGGAGTCGTACATGCAGAAACTGGGGGGGGGGAGGAGTCGTACATGCAGAAACTGGGGGGGGGGAGGAGTCGTACATGCAGAAACTGGGGGGGGGGAGGAGTCGTACATGCAGAAACTGGGGGGGGAGGAGTCGTACATGCAGAAACTGGGGGGGGGGAGGAGTCGTACATGCAGAAACTGGGGGGGGAGGAGTCGTACATGCAGAACCTGGGGGGGGGAGGAGTCGTACATGCAGAAACTGGGGGGGGAGGAGTCGTACATGCAGAAACTGGGGGGGGGAGGAGTCGTACATGCAGAAACTGGGGGGGGGGAGGAGTCGTACATGCAGAAACTGGGGGGGGAGGAGTCGTACATGCAGAACCTGGGGGGGGGAGGAGTCGTACATGCAGAAACTGGGGGGGGAGGAGTCGTACATGCAGAAACTGGGGGGGGAGGAGTCGTACATGCAGAAACTGGGGGGGGGGAGGAGTCGTACATGCAGAAACTGGGGGGGGGGGAGGAGTCGTACATGCAGAAACTGGGGGGGAGGAGTCGTACATGCAGAAACTGGGGGGGAGGAGTCGTACATGCAGAAACTGGGGGGGAGGAGTCGTACATGCAGAAACTGGGGGGGAGGAGTCGTACATGCAGAAACTGGGGGGGGGGAGGAGTCATACATGCAGAAACTGTGGGGGGGGGGAGGAGTCGTACATGCAGAAACTGGGGGGGGTGAGGTTAGAGGGTCCTGCGGTTTCTTTTATCTTGACTGCAAGCTCTTCAGGTCAGGCATTCTGTGCATACAGAAACTCTACTCCGCGCAGCACTGTGTGAACCTGTCCGTGCCCAAGAGCGAAATGAGACTAAAGTTTTATTATTTTGTTCGTCATTTCATGGTGAGAAACAAAACATGGAAGGGCAGCCCCCCCACACCACCCACCCGCCCCCCCCCACACCACCCACCCGCCCCCCCCACACCAGCCACCCGCCCCCCCCACACCACCCACCCACCCCCCCCACACACACCCCCGCCCCCCACACACACACATCCCCGCCCCCCACACACACACCCCCGCCCCCCACACACACCCCCCCGCCCCCCACACACCCCCCCGCCCCCCACACACACACACCCCACCCCCCACACACACACCCCCGCCCCACACACACACCCCCACCCCCCACACACACACACACCCGCCCCCCCCACACACACACCCCCGCCCCACACACACCTCCCCACCCCCCCCACACACCCCCCGCCCCCCACACACACACACCCCTGCCCCCCCCACACATACCCGCCCCCCTCGCCTCCCACACACACACACCCGCCCCCCCCACACACACACCCCCGCCCCACACACACCTCCCCACCCCCCCACACACCCCCCGCCCCCCACACACACACACCCCTGCCCCCCCCACACATACCCGCCCCCCTCGCCTCCCACACACACACACCCCTGCCCCCCCCTCCCCCACACACACACCCCTGGCTGCGGAGCAAAGGTTTTGTGTGAAATGTGCAGTATTTCCCTGGATTTCAACACATTTTCAGCTTTGCCCAAAATGAGTTCCGATTTCCCTCTGATGAGTAAGCACTCCGTCTCCGAGCCATGTTCCTGCCTGTTGCTTGTGGGCCTCGGAGCTACCCAGAGGGTGATGGTTTTATCCCGAAGTAGAGGGGGGAGTTTCTGGGGTGGGATACGGATTAGCCACGGGCCCCTGGAAGCAAACGTTTCTGTGTCTATCTAGGTCAGGAGTGGCCAACGCCAGTCAACGAGGGTCACCAACTGGCAGAGCCGCAGACAGATTTCCCGATTGCTCACCGATTGAGCCACCTGTGCTGAAGCAGGGATATCCTTAAAACCTGGGCGGTTGGTGGCCCTTGAGGACTGGAGTTGGCCAGCCCTGAACTCAGTGGTCTACCTGGTTTTCTGTGCAGCTCCTAACAAAGAGAAGCTTCCTCTCTGGCCTCCTGCACACATTCTCAAGCCATGAGAATTCTGGGAATAATTGGGGTATTTGACCCTCTGTACATAACCCTCCGCTTGCACACCCCAGTGTGTTCCATTGGGACACAACTCCATATCTGGTGTGTAATCTAATATATCCATGTGCCAAGGTCTGCTCACAGTTAACGTCTCTCAATGAACTACATGGAGGGCCAACTGGGAATCGCCAAGGTGCCCTTCAGGAAACTCCAAGTTCTTCACTGTGATTCTGCACCCCTCCCCCTCTCCTAACATCTCCTGACAGCCTGTGATTAGGGCCACATTTCAATTTCTTGCGCATTCACAGCATGTTAAATATATTTCCTATAATTCAAATAAAACAAGGACAGAAATTAGTGTTTTATTGCTGGAGATGTAAGGAGAACCACATGGCACAGCACTATATATCCTATATAGGGTGCAGTGCGTTGCAAACCTCTCCAGCAATGATCAGGGGAAGAGGGGAGGTGGGAGGCGTGACCTGCCACATGTATGTATATCTTTATTTATTTAGCGCCTTCCATGTGCACAGCGCTGCGCAGCAGTAACAGGCGTGACATCATCGTATAACATCATCATATAACACATAATGGGAACAAGCATAAAAGTAACAATAGGAAGTCCCCGCCCCGAAGAGCTTACAATCTAAGTGTTTGATTTATGAATGTTACTTGTTTGGGTTCCCTAATAACACAGGGCCCCTGGTGGTATGGGGTGGGGGGCTCTCCTCCCTTCTCCTTCCCGCTGAGTGCTGCAATGTTTCTCTTTGTGGGCGGGATTCTGAGGGGCGGCTCATTTTATCTCCTCGTTTTCTGCTTTTGAAGCTGTGGTTTATTATTATGCCGGAGTGGTGGGGGGGGGGGTGGGGGGGAGAAAAAAAAAATCTTCATTTAAATGCACACGGAGGCCCCGACTGCTGCATTAGTGGAATTAATTTGAATAGATTGTGTGGAGGGAGCGCAGGGGACAGACGTGACACGGACGTCCTTGAGTCAAATATGAAAGGGATAAAAATGAACGCACAGATCGCCCCGGCAGCTCAGACACACGGGGGGTGGCTGTGTCAGACCCGCAGGGACCGGACTTTATTCCTAGCTGTCAGATTGAAACTTTAGCAGAGTGGTGGAGAAGGAGGAGGGACGGTGGTGTTTATTTGGTTGCTGGTGGCGTGGCAGGGCTGTTTTCCACTGTTTGCCTCTGATTAGAAAGGCGGCGTTATTAAATTGGAGGCCGCAACTTAACCCCCTTAGTAAATCTGTCTGTGTAAAGTAACTGTGCGCCTCATTTGCATGTCATTTCCCAGAATCCCTGCCTGCAGTGGAAGCACAATGCTAAGAGATAATGGGGAAAGGCGGGGTGAGTCGTGTGAATGTGTCACACGCGCGGGATTTGTACTTAAAGTCACAATGTAACACTGACAATCCTTGTTCCCCTCACTCTGGCCAGGTCAGCAGTTGACCTATCTGAGCAGCTCTTAACGCTGATTTGTCCCCCTGGGAGGGACTCGCGTGCCCTGTGAGGCACGCTGCCCTGTGACGCACCGTGCCCTGTGATGCACCGCGCCCTGTGACGCACCGTGCCCTGTGACGCACCGCGCCCTGTGACGCACCGTGCCCTGTGACGCACCGTGCCCTGTGACGCACCGCGCCCTGTGACGCACCGTGCCCTGTGACGCACCGTGCCCTGTGACGCACCGTGCCCTGTGACACGCTGCCCTGTGACGCACGCTGCCCTGTGACGCACCGTGCCCTGTGACGCACGCTGCCCTGTGACGCAACGTGCCCTGTGACGCGCCATGCCCTGTGACGCACGCTGCCCTGTGACGCACCGCGCCCTGTGACGCACCGCGCCCTGTGACGCACCGTGCCCTGTGACGCACCGTGCCCTGTGACACACGCTGCCCTGTGACGCACGCTGCCCTGTGACGCACCGTGCCCTGTGACGCACGCTGCCCTGTGACGCACCGTGCCCTGTGACGCGCCGTGCCCTGTGACGCGCCGTGCCCTGTGACGCACCGTACCCTGTGACGCACGCTGCCCTGTGACGCACCGTGCCCTGTGACGCGCCATGCCCTGTGACGCACGCTGCCCTGTGACGCACGCTGCCCTGTGACGCACCGTGCCCTGTGACGCACGCTGCCCTGTGACGCACCGTGCCCTGTGACGCACCGTGCCCTGTGACGCACCGTGCCCTGTGACGCACCGCGCCCTGTGACGCACCGTGCCCTGTGACGCACGCTGCCCTGTGACGCACCGTGCCCTGTGACGCACACCGCTGTGTCTCCGGTTTTCCTGGAGCCTTTGTGTTGCCTCAGCCACATTTGACTGTTGACACAAATTGATGGCTCCGTATCTTGCAGAGAAATATCCAGCTTTTCTTTGCCTTTTCTTGGCAACTGTAATCGAAATGTAAATAGAGGGGAAACCAGCTTCTCCGCAGAGCTCCCGTCACCAGCTACACGTGGGGCTCAGGGTCACGATTTCACGAATTCAGAATTAAACAACAAAAACTATTTGTATGTATATATGTGTGAGTGTATATTTATACTGTGTCAATGTGTATACGTGTCAATGTGTGACGTGTCAATGTGTGACGTGTCAATGTGTGACAGTGTCAATGTGTGACTGTGAATGTGTGCCGGTGTGAATGTGTGACGGTGTGAATGTGTTACTGTGTGAATGTGTTACTGTGTGACGGTTGACGGTGTGAATGTGTGACGGTGTGAATGTGTGACGGTGTGAATGTGTTACTGTGTGAATGTGTGACGGTGTGAATGTGTTACTGTGTGAATGTGTTACTATGTGCCGGTGTGAATGTGTGCCGGTGTGAATGTGTGCCGGTGTGAATGTGTTACTGTGTGCCGGTGTGAATGTGTGAATGTGTGACGGTGTGAATGTGTGCCGGTGTGAATGTGTTACTGTGTGCCGGTGTGAATGTGTGAATGTGTGAATGTGTGACGGTGTGAATGTGTGAATGTGTGCCGGTGTGAATGTGTGCCGGTGTGAATGTGTTACTGTGTGCCGGTGTGAATGTGTGAATGTGTGAATGTGTGACGGTGTGAATGTGTGACGGTGTGAATGTGTGACGGTGTGAATGTGTGACGGTGTGAATGTGTGACGGTGTGAATGTGTGACGGTGTGACGGTGTGAATGTGTGACGGTGTGAATGTGTGACGGTGTGAATGTGTGACGGTGTGAATGTGTGACGGTGTGAATGTGTGACGGTGTGAATGTGTGAATGTGTGACGGTGTGAATGTGTGACGGTGTGAATGTGTGAATGTGTGACGGTGTGAATGTGTGAATGTGTGACGGTGTGAATGTGTGACGGTGTGAATGTGTGACGGTGTGAATGTGTGACGGTGTGAAGGTGTGAATGTGTGAATGTGTGAATGTGTGAATGTGTGAATGTGTGACGGTGTGAATGTGTGACGGTGTGAATGTGTGACGGTGTGAATGTGTGACGGTGTGAATGTGTGACGGTGTGAATGTGTGACGGTGTGAATGTGTGACGGTGTGAATGTGTGACGGTGTGAATGTGTGACGGTGTGAATGTGTGACGGTGTGACGGTGTGACGGTGTGAATGTGTGACGGTGTGAATGTGTGACGGTGTGAATGTGTGACGGTGTGAATGTGTGACGGTGTGAATGTGTGACGGTGTGAATGTGTGACGGTGTGAATGTGTGAATGTGTGACGGTGTGACGGTGTGACGGTGTGACGGTGTGAATGTGTGACGGTGTGAATGTGTGACGGTGTGAATGTGTGACGGTGTGAATGTGTGAATGTGTGACGGTGTGAATGTGTGACGGTGTGACGGTGTGAATGTGTGACGGTGTGAATGTGTGAATGTGTGACGGTGTGAATGTGTGACGGTGTGAATGTGTGAATGTGTGAATGTGTGACGGTGTGAATGTGTGACGGTGTGAATGTGTGACGGTGTGAATGTGTGACGGTGTGAATGTGTGACGGTGTGAATGTGTGACGGTGTGAATGTGTGACGGTGTGAATGTGTGACGGTGTGGACGGTGTGACGGTGTGAATGTGTGACGGTGTGAATGTGTGAATGTGTGACGGTGTGAATGTGTGACGGTGTGAATGTGTGACGGTGTGAATGTGTGAATGTGTGAATGTGTGACGGTGTGAATGTGTGACGGTGTGACGGTGTGAATGTGTGACGGTGTGAATGTGTGACGGTGTGAATGTGTGACGGTGTGAATGTGTGAATGTGTGACGGTGTGAAGGTGTGACGGTGTGACGGTGTGAATGTGTGACGGTGTGAATGTGTGAATGTGTGAATGTGTGACGTGTGAATGTGTGAATGTGTGACGGTGTGAATGTGTGACGGTGTGAATGTGTGACGGTGTGAATGTGTGACGGTGTGAATGTGTGACGGTGTGAATGTGTGACGGTGTGAATGTGTGAATGTGTGAATGTGTGACGGTGTGAATGTGTGACGGTGTGACGGTGTGAATGTGTGACGGTGTGAATGTGTGACGGTGTGAATGTGTGACGGTGTGAATGTGTGACGGTGTGAATGTATCTTTACCCCTTTGCTGACAGAGGGGCATTCAATCCTCTGCTAGGTTAATTTTTTTCCCCATTTCAATTTTCTTCCCTCTCTCCTTCTCACCCCTCCCCCCACTTTATCTCTCTCTCCCTTCCCTCCCTCATTCTCTCAGTTTCTGTCTCTCCCTCCCATCTCTCGCTGAGTCATAGGACTGCAGCCGTGCGGAGGTGGCCTTAGTTCGCGCGCCTTCCGGGAGCGTGTCGGGGGGCGGGCCAGTGACCGGCCCTGCGCTCCCGTGAGCGCTTAAACTAAAAAAAAATTAAGAGCACCGCCTGCGGAAGCGTGCGCGAGCCCCTGCTAAAGCCGCTCTCATTGCGGCTGCAGGGGCTCACTGGCAAGCGTCAGCGCGCCTCAGCACGGGTCAGCGCCTAAGCGCTGACCCTGGACGCAGCCTCATTCTCTCTGTCCCTACCTTTCTCTCTCCATCTATCTCCTTCTCTCTCTCCCTCTGTGTCTCTCTCTTGCCCTCTGTTTCTCCCCCCTTCTCTGTCCTTCTCTCTCTCTCTCTTTCTCCTCTCTCTGTCTCTCTCTCTCTCTCTGTGCTATATGATGAGGGGCCCCCTCGTCTCCGCGCTCCTCACCACCGCAGCCTCTCTGCTTCCCTGTCTGGTCAGCTCTCAGCACTTACACCATTCACTAATAAAGTCAGCGGTAAATCACTAGATCACTAGTGTGATCTAGGTCACTCACACCAGTGAGTGAGGCTCTTGCCCCTGTGCACTGCCACTCACGTTCTCCTTTTGTATTACGACCCTGCTTAGAGTGTAAGCTCTATGGGGCAGGGAGATAACTTGTATTCACATTTCATCCACTGACCAAAGCGACTTAGAAATCCGTGGTCTGGTAAAAGTGACTTAGAAATCCGTGGTCCAGTGAGAGTGCCTTAGAAATCCGTAGTCTTGTGAAAGTGACTTAGAAATCCGTGGTCTGGTGAAAGTGACTTAGAAATTCGTGGTCTTGTGAAAGTGACTGAGAAATCCGTGGTCCAGTGAGAGTGCCTTAGAAATCTGTGGTCCGGTGAAAGTGCCTTAGAAATCCGTAGTCTGGTGAAAGTGACTTAGAAATTCGTGGTCTTGTGAAAGTGACTGAGAAATCCGTGGTCCGGTGAAAGTGACTTAGAAATCCGTGGTCCGGTGAAAGTGACTTAGAAATCCGTGGTCCGGTGAAAGTGACTTAGAAATCCGTGGTCCGGTGGAAGTGACTTAGAAATCGGTGGTCCGGTGGAAGTGACTTAGAAATCCGTGGTCCGGTGATTGTGACTTAGAAATCCGTGGTCTGTTGAAAGTGCCTGTTTTCTCACGCCCCTCGCAAATTCTTGTATACGCCCCCTGGAGATTTAACATTTTCCAAAGATGATTTATTACTTTTTACCTCTTACAGACCCATAAATCACAGCTCTGTCCCCCCCCCCCCCTGCAGAAAACCCCAAATACAGGCCCAGCTTCTGGGTTAAAGGGCATTGATCAGTAACCTGCATCCACTGCCCTGTGTCTCTGCACGGCCACTGTCAATTAGCCGCAGGGCACAGCCAGCCGCCGGCCATTTCACCGCGAAGGCAAGTCCCTAACCTTAAGCCCCCTACTGCTAATCGGACCACTTACCCTAAACACCCTTAACTCAGGGGTTTTCAACTCCAGTCCTTAAGCACCGCCCCCTCCCCCCCCCCCCCCTCTGCAACAGGTCAGGTTTTCATTATATCCCTGCGGCAGCACAGGTGGCTCAATCAGTGGCTCAGTCTGAGCCACCTGTGCTGAAGCAGAGATATCCTGAAAACCTGACATGTTTGGGGGGGGGGACTTGAGGACTGAAGTTGAGAACCTCTGTCATAACCCCTTACCCTAACCCCTAATCAGACCCCTTACCCTAACCCCTAATCAGACCCCTTACCCTAACCCCTAATCAGACCCCTTACCCTAACCCCTAATCAGACCCCTTACCCTAACCCCTAATCAGACCCCTTACCCTAACCCCTAATCAGACCCCTTACCCTAAGACCCCTAACCTTAACTCCCAAACACTAATAATAATCCCTGTAACGTTACCGTGGCGGTGAAACGGCGACGGCGAGATGTCCGTACCAGACTTCGCATTCCGATGTAAAGAACATGCTTCATAAATATGTGATGTTTTGTAATGTTTTAACCCCTTTGATGCTGAGGGGCTTTAATATTGGTTCCATAAGGTGGCAAAAACATGAGAAAGGTTTACTTCAAGGACACTGGGCCATATATACCTGAGGGGTGCTAAGGTGAACGGGCCATATATACTGAGGGGTGCTAAGGTGAACGGGCCATATATACTGAGGGGTGCTAAGGTGAATGGGCTATATAAGGTGCCTTATGCTTAGCACTGCTAGATATAGCCCGTGTTTGTCCCGTGTAGAAGGTAAGTTGTATGCAGGGCGTTCTCTTTGCGATCCACAGTTGCTTGTAAGTGATTGCTATGATGTTTGAGGTGAGCTGTCCGCTTATAGGGACAGGGGACGCATGGGGAGAGGATGCGCCCTACTACTCTGCAATGTAATGCATGTTATAGTAGAGACTGATTTTCTCTGCATGGTATAAGCTGTTCTGCATGGGATAGAATACTCTGCTCTGCATGGCACAGACTGCTCTGCATTGCATAGAATACGCTGATCTGTATACTCTGCTCTGCATGGCACAGACTGCTCTGCATGGGATAGAATACTCTGCTCTGCATGGCAAAGACTGCTCTGCATGGAATAGAATTCTCTGCATGGTATAGAATTCTCTGCATGGTATAGAATTCTCTGCATGGTATAGAATTCTCTGCATGGAATAGAATTCTCTGCATGGAATAGAATTCTCTGCATGGTATAGAATTCTCTGCATGGAATAGAATTCTCTGCATGGTATAGAATTCTCTGCATGGTATAGAATTCTCTGCATGGTATAGAATTCTCTGCATGGTATATAATTCTCTGCATGGTATAGAATTCTCTGCATGGTATAGAATTCTCTGCATGGAATAGAATTCTCTGCATGATATAGAATTCTCTGCATGGAATAGAATTTTCTGCATGGTATAGAATTCTCTGCATGGAATAGAATGCTGTGCATGGTATAGAATTCTCTACATGGTATAGAATGCTCTGCATGGTATAGAATTCTCTGCATGGTATAGAATTCTCTGCATGGAATAGAATGCTCTGCATGGTATAGAATTCTCTACATGGTATAGAATGCTCTGCATGGTATAGAATTCTCTGCATGGTATAGAATTCTCTGCATGGAATAGAATGCTGTGCATGGTATAGAATTCTCTACATGGTATAGAATGCTCTGCATGGTATAGAATTCTCTGCATGGTATAGAATTCTCTGCATGGAATAGAATGCTCTGCATGGTATAGAATTCTCTACATGGTATAGAATGCTCTGCATGGTATAGAATTCTCTGCATGGTATAGAATTCTCTGCATGGAATAGAATGCTCTGCATGGTATAGAATTCTCTACATGGTATAGAATGCTCTGCATAGTATAGAATGCTCTGCAGTGCTTGCCCTCTGGCATTGTTATGGTTAATGCCAGGATGGTGCACACGTTACCAGCTGCCTACAGAGGTAATGTTTAAGTCTGGGACATCTGTGGACTGAGGGCCATTTCAAAAGATACCATTTATGGTCAAAGTCTGCCCACGTTGACTCACAAGTTAAACACCGAGATCTGCATTTCCACTGAGCTTTATTTTTAACTCTGCTGTTTGTCTTGGAATTTTTCTGTGAGGGTCTCACGGGCAGTTCCCTGCATCGAAACTTTCATTTTGTATGTAATCTGTTCTTCACATTAAGTTTCTTTTTCACTTTGGGTGAGGATTTACTGGGGAAAAAACAAGATAAACGGAACAAATTCCAGAGGCACAACGTGTAAACACACCCAGAGCGCACACAGAATATACACAGCATGTGTACACGCCCAGAGCACACACAGAATATACACAGCATGTGTACACACCCAGAGCACACACAGACTATACACAGCATGTGTACACACCCAGAGCGCACACAGAATATACACAGCATGTGTACACACCCAGAGTGCACACAGAATATACACAGCATGTGTACACACCCAGAGCGCACACAGAATATACACAGCATGTGTACACACCCAGAGTGCACACAGACTATACACAGCATGTGTACACACCCAGAGCGCACACAGAATATACACAGCATGTGTACACACCCAGAGCGCGCACAGAATATACACAGCATGTGTACACACTCAGAGCACACACAGAATATACACAGCATGTGTACACACCCAGAGCACACACAGACTATACACAGCATGTGTACACACCCAGAGTGCGCACAGAATATACACAGCATCTGTACACACCCAGAGCGCACACAGAATATACACAGCATGTGTACACACCCAGAGCACACACAGACTATACACAGCATCTGTACACACCCAGAGCGCACACAGACTATACACAGCATCTGTACACACCCAGAGCGCGCACAGAATATACACAGCATGTGTACACACCTAGAGCACACACAGACTATACACAGCATCTGTACACACCCAGAGCGCACAGAATATACACAGCATGTGTACACATCCAGAGCGCACACAGAATATACACAGCATGTGTACACACCCAGAGCGCACACAGAATATACACAGCATCTGTACACACCCAGAACGCACACAGAATATACACAGCATGTGTACACACCCAGAGTACACACAGACTATACACAGCATGTGTACACACCCAGAGTGCGCACAGAATATACACAGCATGTGTACACATCCAGAGCGCGCACAGAATATACACAGCATGTGTACACACCCAGAGCGCGCACAGAATATACACAGCATGTGTACACACCCAGAGCGCACACAGACTATACACAGCATCTGTACACACCCAGAGCGCACAGAATATACACAGCATGTGTACACACCCAGAGCGCACACAGAATATACACAGCATCTGTACACACCCAGAGCGCACACAGATTATACACAGCACGTGTACACTGCCAGAGCAGAATATACATAATATGTGAACACACCCAGACTATACAGAAAACATACAGGACCCTGTATGTAACTGGATGAAAGAAGCTATTTTGCCCTTAAACTTGCTCTGAAAGCCATTTCCACCGGGCCTACCGCTGTCAGTGTATAAATAAACGTTGTATCTGTGTGATGCCGCTAGTAGTTACTGTAGGGGAGCCGCACTGTGTCGGAATGTACCCTGTGATTGCTGCTCTGTGTCGCCTCTCTAAGAACTAGCTGAACTTTTCCTAACTCTCATGTTCTGGGGACTTTCCAAGTTTCCTTTGAGTTGATTTTTGTTTGGCCTTTGGGTTCCCCTGGGTATAGTTTCTGGGAGTTAGTGGAATCCTGAGCTGGCTCTGTGGATTCCTGGAAGGGAGGAAGGTGATGTTGGAAACAAGACTGTTCTGTTCTTTTCACTACTGCCCACTAAGCACCTAATAAGAGAGCCAGGCTACGTGTAAACGGATTGAAAGGGGGATCCGCACAGAGAGCTTACAGTCTATTGAGCGTTCTGCGGCGCTGCTTCGCTGTACCGCCGAAGAGCTTAGTCCCATCCACTTGTGTAGAGCGGATCTGCCCGCCAGCGCTGGGATGTAACGTCACATACGTACAACAGAGGTGTTATGTAGGGAGACGTTTCGGTAGGATAGAGACATTGTGCAATCCAAGGAGCTGAAATTCCTTCTCTACAAGGCTGAGTCCATAGAGACTCCAGCCGTGCGGAGGCGTGTCGGGGGGCGGGCCAGTGACGTCACGGAGCTGGTTAGCCCTCATTGGGCGAACCGCTCACGTGACCCGGCCCTCCGCTCCCGTCAGCGCTTAAACTAAAAATGTTTTGTCTGCTACGCCTCCGCACGTCTGCGGAAGCGTGCGCGAGCGCCTGCTAAAGCCGCTCTCATTGCGGCTGCAGGGGCTCACTGACAAGTATGAGCGCGGCTCAGAGGCTAAGCGCTGACCATGCCCGCGGCCTAAGGAGCATTTCTGAGACCGGGTTTTTTATATATATTTTATGACATAATAAATGAGTGTGATTGCATAAACATTCATTTAAATGTCATAGATACACTTTAATCAATGTAAAACAACAGAAAATCCCGCGTGTGTGCACATTCACATGACTCAAACAGGTCTGAACATCTGCCTTTCCCTACTATCTCTTAGCATACACTGCTTCCGCTGCAGCCGGGGATTCTGGGAAATAACATGCAAATGAGCTCTCGCAGTGTGTCACTCTTTGCTTCTTGCACATCAATGTAAAAAAAAAAATGTGAGATCCACCTTAGTATTCGATTCTGGGTCACCCGTAGAGACCAGCGCCAATATCCATATGGGGACGCTAAGATCATTCAAGTAAATGGGATGTAATGTGCCTTGTAACTTAGCACCCCTTAGTACATTTGGCCCTTAACGTCTTTGTTGTCGTTGTGTTGTACACATACAAGCCCAGAGAGGTAATACCGGTATACACGTACACACCCAGAGAGGTAATACCGGTATACACATACACACCCAGAGAGGTAATATCGGTATACACATACCTGCCCAGAGAGGTAATACCGGTATACACATACACGCCCAGAGAGGTAATACCGGTATACACATACCTGCCCAGAGAGGTAATACCGGTATACACATACACGCCCAGAGAGGTAATACCGGTATACACATACACACCCAGAGAGGTAATACCGGTATACACAAACCTGCCCAGAGAGGTAATACCGGTATACACAGACACGCCCAGAGAGGTAATACCGGTATAGACATACACACCCAGAGAGGTAATACCGGTATACACATACACACCCAGAGAGGTAATACCGGTATACACATACACGCACAGAGAGGTAATACCGGTATACACATACACGCCCAGAGAGGTAATACCGGTATACACATACACGCCCAGAGAGGTAATACCGGTATACACATACACGCCCAGAGAGGTAATACCGGTATACACATACACGCCCAGAGAGGTAATACCGGTATACACATACACGCCCAGAGAGGTGATACCGGTATACACATACACGCCCAGAGAGGTAATACCGGTATACACATACACGCCCAGAGAGGTAATACCGGTATACACATACACGCCCAGAGAGGTAATACCGGTATACACATACACGCCCAGAGAGGTAATACCGGTATACACATACACGCCCAGAGAGGTAATACCGGTATACACATACACGCCCAGAGAGGTAATACCGGTATACACATACACGCCCAGAGAAGTAATACCGGTATACACATACACGCCCAGAGAGGTAATACCGGTATACACATACACGCCCAGAGAGGTAATACCGGTATACACATACACGCCCAGAGTGGTAATACCAGTATACACACACGCCCAGAGAGGTAATACCGGTATACACATACACGCCCAGAGAGGTAATACCGGTATACACATACATGTCCAGTATTACCTCTAATTCTTTACTGGACAGTGTCCAAATACAGGACAGTTCGGTTCTATACTGGACACCTGGCGCACCCTAGCAGCAGCACAGGAGAGGTGTAACAGGTATGCCTCTAAATCGCCATGTGTGCTCACAACTGGACCCATCACGATGCACGGAGCTCCCCCTGACTCCTGGCGTGGCTTAGACAAGTTACATGTGAGTAATGTGACTTCAGCACTGTGCGAGGTTCCCTGTAAGGCCTCATCCAGGGTGACGCTGCGCGGGCGCTCCCTCTGGCCGCGATGAAACATATTGCTGCAATGTGTGTGGCCAGCGTGAGCGAGCGCCTGCACGGTGCTTAGCTGCTTGGAGAGGCAAGCAACTTTGATTATGCCGCTCGCTGGCGCGTCACGCCCAATGAGGGCGAACCAGCTCTGTGACGTCATGGCTACGCCCCCTGACATGCCCCCCCCCCCGCGTGCGCAACTAGCTGGCCATAAATCGCACGGACCAGCAGAGCGCGTGATGTCACCGCGCATGCGCGCCAGCTCCCTGCCTGGCCGCAGCCTTAAGCCTGGTCACATGTCAAATGTATTGCATTGTCTTCTTCTCTCAATGTAAATGTGAGAAACCTGATACTCACTATGTGAAATATCTGACCAAAGAGCTCGGAACTGGCTCCTTTTAGTACTTTGGCTTCAGGAGAATAAAGGGATTTTACCAAAGGTCACAAGGCCAGATAAGTGGGAGAGGACTGAGTGTTTGACATTAATATCAGTTTTTAGATTGCACAATTACAAACGGAATGTCCTGGGTTTCACCATTCCCCCCCCTCTCTCCCACCTTTCTCTCTTTTTCCTTTCTCCCTCTCTCTTTCTCGTTTTTTTCTCTCTCTCTCTCTCTCTCTCTCTCTCTCTCTCTCTCTCTCTCTCTCTCTCTCTCCCCCCTCTCTCCCCTCTCTCCCCTCTCTCCCCTCTCTCCCCTCCCTTTCTCTCTCCTTTTCCTTTCTCCCTCTCTCTCTTCTTTCCTCTCCCTCTCTCTTTCTCGTTTTCCTTCCTTCCTCTCTCTCACTCTTTTTCCTCCCTCTCTCTTTCCATCTCTTGCAGCTTTGCTGTGTAAACATGTGAAAGACTCCTCAATCCCAGGAATGAAATGTCATTGCATACTGAAAGGGCCTGAACCCAGCGCGGGACATAATATTCTCTTAATAGCTTCTGTTTAACAGTTTACCTCGGTACCACCTCTCACCGAGAGAACTGGCCAAGTCCTTGTGATGTTGACTGTGCACACGTGGGAATGAAGCAGATCTCATTGGCATCTCTTTGGCCTCTGCCCCATATTGGAAGCTCCTTATTAGAGCAGAACCAGAACGGACCACAAGGACTCCTTATATCCATGGGGCATTATACTGACACGAGGAACCAGACTGGGAGAGGAAGGGGAGTGGAGGACAGATTTGACACCGGTGAGTGTAAGATTAATGCAGGATAAGTGAAGCTCTACATCAGACAGGCACCCAGTGAGGCTCTGAATCAGTCAGTTATCCAGTGAGGCTCTGAATGAGTCAGTTATCCAGTGAGGCTCTGAATGAATCAGCCAGCCAGAGAGAAGGATGTCTTCTCTCTACCCCCTTTGTATCTATAGCCCTCTCCCGCCTTAAACCTTTCTCACTGACTGCCCCACACCTCTGGAATGCCCTTCCTCTCAATACCCGACTAGCACCCTCTCCATCCACCTTTAAGACCCACCTTAAGACACACTTTCTTAAAGAAGCATATGAGTAGCACTGTGGCTAATACTATACACATGATACATAAAGCTTGGCCCCCTGCAGACGCACTTACCTGAACGCCCTCCTACTCTCTCTACATTCTACCTACCAATTAGATTGTAAGCTTTCCGGAGCAGGGACTCCTCTTCCGAAATGTTACTTTTATGTCTGAAGCGCTTATTCCCATGATCTGTTATTTGTATTATTTGTTATTTATATGATTGTCACGTGTAGTACTAATGTGAAGCGCTATGTAGACTAATGGCGCTATATAAATAAAGACATACATATATACATCCAGTGAGTGGGGCTCTAAGGCCTCGTTCAGGGTGCTGGCTTCGGAGGGAGGGCGTGCTGCCGTGCGTGCGGCCGTGGGATACAATGTATTTAAAGTGAACTGTGGTTGTCAGGGTAGCAGCTGCCCTGTCTCCGAAGTACGGAGTTGACGCTGGCTACAGTTTCAATAAACAAGCCAGGTTGTTTTTTGAAGCTGCAGCAGCGTCACTGGGACCTCGGCAGCCAATGAAATCATTCTTGAGAATGATTTCAAGACTGACTCTTGGATCCCTAACCTCAAGTCTGTAGCCCCGCACCCTCCCCGCCTCCTCAACTCCTGAAAAAGTCTGCTGGGGAGGATGAACACACATCGCCCAGCAGACTGCCGCCCGCCCTCCCGAACGCCCGCCCTCCAACTCCTGCCTCTGGCACCCTGAACGAGGCCTAAATGATTCAGCCCTCTAGTGTGAGGCTCTAAGTGAGTGGGCTGTAAAGTGCAAGCATGACTTTTAGGACATTTGCAAATAATATTTTGATACTATAGGAACAGAAAGTGAGCGGCCGTTCGTAAAACAGATCACATGTAAAGAACAAAGTGTATTTTTTGTTTGTTTCATGCATCAAACTATAGTGATAATTAGTTACATTAGGATGCCATGTAACAGACTGAACTCAAAGTCTCTAACCAGAAGTCTCTGCGTCTCCCTCAAAAGATTCCTTTGAAACGGAGAGGCGGGACTGAACTGCTGCAAAATGACGGATATTTCCAGGCCAGGAAAACAGAAAACAATCCAAACGTTTGTAACTTGCACGGAAAGCACCGACCCTTCAGGTGCCGGGATGTGAAATAAGTCAGTGTTTGAGTCTTCAACATCTTCTCCAATCGCCTTGGATTTCTCCCCAAAGCGGGCACACGTTTAGCCTCTGTCCCCCGCCCCCCCCCCCATAGAAAACAAAGATCAGAGTCAGCATTAGGGTGCAGAAAAGGTACATAAGGTCTGTGGTCTCGAGACAGCTTCCATGTAGCAGAGTTTCACCAGAGCCAGGAATCTGTGCATGTTGAAACACTGCACGTCTGAACCACACGCTAGGAATCCCTCCTGCTCGTTATACTCACTCTGCTTGGCACAGACTTTAAAAGGATCCAGCCACCCCCCTGTAGGCCTATTATGGCGCCTTAACATAAGGGGAAGGAGGGGGGAAGCATTACATTTTCTTCTTTGCAGGGGAGCTTAAATGTCAGATGCCAACACGTAGTGCGAGATAATAGCTACTGTATAAAATAATATTTTACCTTCTCTGCAATAACACAAACACACCCTGAAAATGAGCACGGTGCACTATAAATCCACTGAGTATGACTACACACGTCCAGCAAAATAAATAACCCGCCCCAAACATTACTGGGACACCCCAAATAATTTGTGACCCAACTAACTCCTAATGTGAAGTCCTCCTGTGGGCAACATACTGTACACAAACAGCATTACAGGCATGGTGAGGAGGCAGAGCAGAAAGGAGGCAGGTCTGGGCAGAGCAGAGAGCTTCGCACTGCAGCCTGGGCTCCTCAGTCGTGTGTATCTGTAATGTCACTCTCTGCATCTCCTCGCCACACAGGATCCTGAGAACTGGATTCGGATGAGAGAGAATACAACATCTTATCATGTCCTGGTTATTATTGATAGCTGGACAGCACACACAAAGCAACACAAAAACCTTAAAGAATATGGCAATTTGGAACAGGGAGTAGGCATGAGAGGGTCAATTGGTGAATCACTGACCAAAGAGCTTACAATCAAATCTATTTCATCAGTAGTAGCTAGACAGATGGCATGTAACTGCAGAAGTAACCTGTACCTGTTAGGAGGGAGTTTGGATTAACTTGCACTGTGATCTATACATAATATACCCATTTGCTAATTGATTTGTGACAGAAGTGCAGGGGAGCAAAGCTTTGGTATCTAGTGCAGGGCCCACTGTATGCTCTGGAAGCCCAAGGAGTTACTAATCAATCTGGATGTGCTGCAGCCTCTTTGATCCGTCCAGTGTCCTAAGTCACATCATAAATAAAAAATGGCCGCCCCCGTCTCAGTCACTTTGTATGGATGCTGCTCTTCTGGATTGTACCTGCTGTTGTTTTCCTCTCTCCACAGCCCTGCTCTTGTGGGGATCATGGACCTGCCACCTGCTCCCGGCCTGCATACAGTGATCAGCCCCTGCGGGGGCGGGGGGGATCATGGACCTGTCCCCGGCCTGCATACAGTGATCCGCCCCTGCGGGGGGGGGGGATCATGGACCTGCCCCCGGGCTGCATACAGTGATCAGCCCCTGCGGGGGCGGGGGGGATCATGGACCTGCCCCCGGCCTGTATACAGTGATCAGCCCCTGCGGGGGCGGGGGGGATCATGGACCTGCCCCCGGCCTGCATACAGTGATCCGCCCCTGCGGGGGCGGGGGGGATCATGGACCTGCCCCCGGCCTGCATACAGTGATCAGCCCCTGCGGGGGGTGGGGGATCATGGACCTGCCCCCGGCCTGCATACAGTGATCCGCCCCTGCAGGGGGGGGGATCATGGACCTGCCCCCGGCCTGCATACAGTGATCCGCCCCTGCGGGGGGTGGGGGATCATGGACCTGCCCCCGGCCTGCATACAGTGATCCGCCCCTGCGGTGGGGGGGATCATGGGCCTGCCCCCGGCCTGCATACAGTGATCCGCCCTTGCGGTGGGGGGGATCATGGGCCTGCCCCCGGCCTGCATACAGTGATCCGCCCCTGCGGTGGGGGGGATCATGGGACTGCCCCCGGCCTGCATACAGTGATCCGTCCCTTCGGAGGGGGGATCATGGACCTGCCCCCGGCCTGCATACAGTGATCCGTCCCTTCGGAGGGGGGATCATGGACCTGCCCCCGGCCTGCATACAGTGATCCGCCCCTGCGGTGGGGGGGATCATGGGCCTGCCCCCGGCCTGCATACAGTGATCCGCCCCTGCGGTGGGGGGGATCATGGGCCTGCCCCCGGCCTGCATACAGTGATCCGCCCCTGCGGTGGGGGGGATCATGGGACTGCCCCCGGCCTGCATACAGTGATCCGTCCCTTCGGAGGGGGGATCATGGACCTGCCCCCGGCCTGCATACAGTGATCCGACCCCACAAATGATTGCTCCGACATCTCTTGGTTGCGGGTTTGTGTGGCGCCTCACCCAGTGCACAATGCCGGGAAGAAGGAGGAGGGGATAACTGAAGTGCCAATGTTTGTGTCAAGTGTTTACAATGAAAGCGGTGCAGAGCTGCACTTCTCTCAACCCCTCCAGTCCTGGGGGACATCATTCATATTCCAGCTCTGCTACCGCTGAACGCACACAGATACCAGCAGGTCAGCGTAATTAGTTCCATGACGTAGACTAATTGCTGCTGTCAGGTTTGGTTACTGTAAGCGTACAATGTCGTGAAACTGGCAACATTAACCTGGCTATCAGACTGAATCAGGCAGGCAGGACCTGGATGGGCAGGAGTAGAGACTGCAACCCGTTCGATGCAAGTGGCAGATCCACGCATCAACAGCTAGTCACCTATACAGCCCCCAATATATATATAGATATAGATATATATACACTCAACAACAAAAAATGGTAGAAGTACCCCTATGTCCAAAATCAAAGAATATAGGGCGACAAAGGGGTGTGGGCTTTCGATGTACTGAATATATATTTGAATTATTCTATATTTGGAGCGCTGTGGATATTTTTCTATTTTTATATTTAAATAAGAAAAACTGCAGAAACCAATACAACAGAAAGCTGCCTGGCGGCGGATCTAGGGCATTTGGTTAAAGCCGTTTTGCCGTGACGAAGCTTCTGCTGCCGCCGATGACATTTCGCTACCACTCACCTTGCCGCAGGGACATCTCGCCCCCGGCCGGTTTGCCACCATGGTGAGCCCCTAACCTTACCCTAAAAATCCCTAATACTAATGCTACCCTCTACCCTAAAAACCCCAACCCCTTACCCTAAACCCCCCTACACTAAAAACCCTAAAATCCTTTACCTTAAAACCCTTATCCTAAACCCTTTATCCTAATCCCTTTGCCCTATCCTATCAACTTTAACCCTTTACCCTAAAATCCCTATCCTTAACCACCTACCCTAACGCTAAAACCCCTTAAATTAACTTACCTTATTTCTTCTTAAAGGCTTTAACTAGTTTCTTTTTATCGTAACCATCAGAGATGCCCTGTACTGTAGGGAGTTATGAAGTGAGTCCAATTGTGACTATACAGCACCCCCTACAATGGCTGAAGGAAGGTATGGTCTAATTGCATGCACTTTTGTTTCTGGACATTGGATATGATAAACCTTTACTACAGTGAGGTTTCCAGGCAAGCGTTTTTTTCAGTACTACCTACTCATACCTCATACAATACACGGAGCTTTCTCACTTCTTGAAAAAGGTCCATCTAGGGTCCGGGACTGAAACGTTGATTTTTATTTTCTCCTGCAACCATGTCATTTATTTTGTAACCATCTTCTCCAAGGTCGCTGGTTGGCTGTGACTGAATTTTCCGTAACCTCACCTATCCTACGCTTGGACTGACATGCACCCGCGGCGGGATTAACGGGACAGCGACTGAAGATTGCGAGTGTTCCATTTCTAATTGACATCCACGCTTCTTCAGGACGAGACATAATGAATCCTTCATGTTTTCTTCATAAGGTTTCCAACTCTCTCTGGGCTGTTCTTAAGATATCAAATGTTTTCTGTACCGGGGATCTAAAGATTACGGTTTATTTGGGGCAATTTCCACTAATTGTTTTTCTTCTGGCTGCAGGAGAAAAACTGTCCAAAACATAAGCAACGGGCTCTGGGGAGAAAAGAGAAGCCCTGATGGGATGATTTAAAGATCTGAGATATTCATAAGCTGGAGCCACCTTTTTAATTAAAGCTTGGAAAAGTGGGAGTGAAAAAAATGGCACAACGCTGCTTTAAAGAAAAAAGTTAACAGTATTTGCCTCCTCGGTGCTCCCCCTCTGTTGATCCCGGCGTCTCAAAACTGGATCCACGTGGACCTGAGAAGGTATTGGTAATAGAGGAAGCACACAGGAGACTTTGGTTGAGTTAAATTAACTTCTGCTGTATTAAGGCATCATAGCAGGTGTATACATATAGTATATCAAGTCCTTTCTTCAGACCATACACCTGGTGTATAGTCTGAAGAAAGGACTTGATCGTCCTGCAACATTACTATATACCTGCTCTGATGCCTTAATACAGCAGAAGTTACTTTAACTCAACCCAAGTCTCCTGTGTGCTTCCTCTATTACCAATATCTTTAATTAAAGCTTCTCGCTCCCCGCCTGCTCGGCTCTCGCTATCGACCAACTTGGCTTCTGTTTCGCAGGTTTGTCAGAGACTCTGAAACCCAGCAGCAGATGAAGAGCCAGACCAAAAAAAGCCATCAACGCTGCCATGTGCCTGTGTATGGCCTGAGTATGCAAACAGAAGCCACAACACATTAAAGCTGCAGACCAAGCAATATCCTACATATTTGTAGCATTTTTTTTTTTTAAAACAACTCTGAATTACATTTTTAACGTATTATAATGTAGCAAGCCTTTTTTGTTCATGTAGCAACCATTTACAAAGTCACATCCCCTTCCTCTTCTGAAACACAGACTGGCACGCCCCTTTTTGAGCCCTGCCCTCTCTAGCAGTGCACCAATTGTATCTAGTGACTGCCGGTCACATGACAAAGCCGTGATTCCAAACAGGCGAAACGCGTAGAGTGGGAGGACCTTGTTACGCTAGGCCATGCAGGAGACATGCACTGAACAGCTGATACACCGCAGGAACAAGAGCAGGTGTGACATCAGAGTTCCAATTGATGTGATGGAGCAGACACAGCCCCGCTGAACAGTGATCGGGGAATAACAGAGATCCAAACTGAGACGGAGCGGCGAGATATACCGCTGTGCGGTTTCCTGTTTACATTGATAAGTGTTATGTGCCTATTTTAAACAGTGCTATTGTAAGTGTGTTTTTTATATAATACATAAACATAATTTTTTATGTGACTGATATGTGCTATGGAGTTCCTTTCTATTTTTCTTTAATGGGGTCGTCGCTCCTGAGCTGCCTGGATGAGAATCTAATCACACCAGACCCACTGAGAACCATCAGCTACAGCTTTGTTTAAAATTGCCTTTTATACATCTAGTATCCTGTGAGTAGGCTGTGTGTAGAGCCAAGTTACCAGCTGATTAGCATTCAACACTGCAATACATCTGCACTTAAACTGTTTGTGTTGCTGTCTTTTCTCCCCATATGCTCCCCCTGGATTGTATGAAAATATTCCTATGCCTTGGAACCAGTGCAGACAGGTCCCACCAGAGGGTTTGAGCTGGGAGTCCAGACTTACATTTTTTGTATTATCACAATTTATAGTTCATTTCACTATTTACACTTGCACTATAAGATCATTTCTTGAGTGCTGGATTTAGTTATTCACTCTATTATTAGTGATCACTTTATGTTGTTTGCGCCTTTTTTTCACTGTCGCTTGTCCACATGATCTTCCCCACAGAACTTTGCATCTTTGGTCCTCTTCTGCTGCACTGACAGCCATTTAGTGAACCCCCAAGCTGAATTTTCGCCAATCGATCACAGGAGAACAGATCGATCGGCAACTTAGCTAATTACTTATCATTGTGTGGATTGTATTGATGCGCATATTAAAGGGAAAAAATAAATAAATAATAAGTAAAACCGGCAGAGGTGGAGTGGGCACAGATTAGGGCTTTCGGGGGGGTCTTCTTTCTAACCCTTTCAGTGCTGGAGGGACCCGCAGTGTGTTTATTACACATGGTGCTGAGCGATACACCGCCGGCCTCACCGGCAATGAGAACAGCGCCCAGATTTCCTTAGTGGTGGTGTTCAGTTGTATGCATGGAGGTTATGACATCACGGCGTTAATCCGTTACCACGAGGTCGCCACTACACCGGGGGGATTCACGCGACACTTGTCCCTTACTGAATTCGAACTACGGAGGTGCCGTTGTTGTGCGCACCATCTCTTATTATACTATTTTTATTATTATTATCTTGTAACTCTTTTTCGTTTTCTTTATTATACTAACAGCCAATAAATATTTGAAGAATGACCATCTGTGAGTAGGGTTGCAGGGCGCACTTCTCGAACGGAGCTGAAAAAGCTGCGTAATGCGGCCGGCAGAAGCGTATAGGGGTCTCATGTTAAAGTGGGTAACAAGCAAAACATGACTCGCTGTGACTGCTCATTTGCATGTGATTACCCAGAATCCCTGGCTGCAGTGGAAGCACTGTATGCTAAGAGATAATGGGGAAAGGCAGGGTTGTGTCGGAGACGTGAATGTGCTCACAGGTGGGGGTTTTATTTGCTGCACAATTACCAACGGCATGTTCTGAATGGTGTCGGTGCATTGCCTTGACTACAGAGAAATCACTCTGAACAATTTCTCACCCATGCGGATAGACCGTGTTGTAAATAATTATTATTCTGTGATTAACACTTCTTCCTACTCTCCGCTGGCTTTGTCACTTTTATTTCTGCGAGTATATATGGTCTTGTCCCAGGAGCTCACTCTCTAATGTGATGTGTACTTATGTAGGTTAGTCTGCGAGGACATCACTACAGCAGAATTTGGGAACTTTGCTTATTCTGGTATGTGTATTCTGCGCTTCAACTCTCACCCACCTGGGGAAGAGGTTGTATTGTAAGACCCTTGGGGGACCCTTGACGTCACTGGCCCGCCCCCAGACACGCCCACGGACGGCGCACGCTCTAAGGCCAGGGAAAGCACCGCTTTCCCTGAGCCTCAGCGCGCCACCGCACGGCTTCAGTCTCTATGGACTAAGCCTAACTTGTTCCCACTGCCTGAATATCACACTGCACGAAGTGCTGAAGGCACAAAGGATTCTGGGTGTGGTCATGTCAATGAGCGCACAAATTTTTTAACTTTTGGCTTTACGGGAACAAAGTGTTCAGGCTTTTGTGTAACACGGTGTGTGCGGTTTAGGGTGGGGGAGGAAGTGCAGAGCTAAATACAATCCAGAGACAGCGGTTTGAGCCTTTGGGGGCATGGGGGAAGTTCCACTTGTTTGATCAGCCTACATTGGACTGTTTGTAAATGGGATCTTTGTAAAGTTTTGATTTGTCCCTTTAACATATTTAAATGTTTGCACTTGGTGCGCGTAATGTAATTGTTACTTGTGTAACTGCAGGGACATTACATCAGGTACACTAAACACAGAAAGGTAAGGGTGGTGGTGGGGGGGGGAGTACGGTAGTTTTGGGTGTTTGTGTTAGTGGGGGGAGATAGTCGGGGGTGTAGTGGGAGGAGGCGTGGGGGGCAGCAGTGGGGGGAGGTAGTGGAGGGGGGAAGTTGTAAGGCGATGTAGTCTGGTGGTTTATTTGGGGGGGTAGTGGGTGGAGGTTGTTAGGGGAGGTAGTTGTGGGAGTAGCGAGGCAGCAGTGGGGGGGAGGTTGTGGGGTGGTATAGTGGGGGACGTCATAGGGGGAAGTAGTGGGTGGAGGTAGTAGGGGAGAGGTAGTGGGGAGAAGGTAGTGTGGGGAGATAGTGGGGAGGTGGTAGTGTGGGAGTGGAGTGGGGTAGTGGGGGGAGGGCATTTGTGTCAGAATGGAGTATAAGGCCTGGGACATAGTGGTTGTATCCGGGCGGAGGCGCGCTGAGGCTCAGGGAAAGCGGTGCTTTCCCTGGCCTTACACAGCGCGCCGTCCGTGGGCGTGTCGGGGGGCGGGTCAGTGATGTCATGGAGCTGGTTCGCCAAATCTGAAGACTCGGTGAGAGACACACTTCCGCAAGCGTGCGCAAGCCCCTGCTAAAGCCGCTCTCATTGCGGCTGCAGGGGCTCAGTGCCGAGCAGCAGCGCGCCTCAGCACGGGTCAGCCACTTAAGCATGCCAATCAGAAAAGAAGACGGATAAAAGGAGAAAAGAAAGTTTCACATGACAGTAAGTTGGGTGACTTTGAGGAACAAGATCTTTATGCTGCTCTCGTACTTTTTCTCCAGACTAAATTCTTCACTCACTTCTTGTTTGATACAAATCCTTTGATCAGCAGTAAAGATTGAGGCAGAAGTTCAAAAGATCTCCTCAGAGGATCAGCGGAGATGAGAAGACACCCCGGGACTCGGGAAATGAAGAGAAGCGCCCGATATCATCACAGGAACAGAAAAGGGAACACATTCCACTGACATTCACACGCCAAGCGTGGACGCAGCACAGAGCACATGGTCACCCACCACCTAGGGTATCACTGAGGAAGAGACACTGACACTTACATGGGGCGGCTGCCTGAATCTCTACGTATCGACTTCAACATTTTCACACGACTGCTTTTCTCTGCATTGTACTGCGCTGCAGAATATGTTGGTGCCCTAATTAATGGCAATAGCTCAAAGAGCAGAAAGGACAGCACATTAGCAGCTGTGAAGCTGCATCATTCCCTGTATCACTGAGCACACTACACATCTACGGATATACCCGGTGCTTTGCACTGTGCTGCAGGAACATATACAAATAACACATAGTGCAGTAATATATCACTCAGGGGGTTGTGTTGTGTGTACAGTCTATATATATATATATATATATATATATATATATATATATATATATAAAACAGTGTTCGACAAACCTATACATTTGCACGCCCCGTTGTTTGTTTGTGGGTCTTTCTGCTTTAAGTTTTGTCGCCAGCAAGTTAAATGCATGCTCGATCGGGTTGAGATCAGGTGATTGACTCGGCCATCGCAGAATATTCCACTTTTTTGCCTTAAAAAACTCGTGGGTTGCTTTCGCAGTATGTTTTGAGTCATTGTCCATCTGTAAAGTGAAGCGCCGTCCAATCAACTTCGCTGAATTTGGCTGAATCTGAGCAGACAATATATCCCTATACACTTCAGAATTCATCTGGCTGCTTCTGTCTTATGTCACGTCATCAATAAACACTAGTGATCCAGTGCCATTGTAAGCCATGCATGCCCATGCCATCACACTGCCTCCACCGTATTTTACAGATGATGTGGTATGCTTCGGATCATGAGCCGTTCCAAGCCTTCTCCATTCTTTTTTCTTCCCATCATTCTGGTACAGTTTGATCTTAGTTTTATCTGTCCAAAGAATGCTGGCTTTTTTAGATAAAAGACTTTTTTTGGCAAAGTCTAATCTGGCCTTTTTATTCTTGAGGCTTATGAATGGTTTGCACCTTGTGGTGAACCCTCTGTATTTGCTCTCGTGAAGTCTTCTCTTTATGGTACACCTGGATGATATGCCTACCTCCTGGAGAGTGTTCTTCACTTGGCTGGATGTTGTGAAGGGGGTTTTCTTTACCATGGAAAGGATCCTACGATCATCCATCACTGTTGTCTTCCGTGGACGTCCAGGCCTTTTTGTATTGCAGAGCTCACCAGTGCATTCTTTTTTTCTCAGAATGTACCAATCTGTTGATTTGGCCACTCCTAATGTTCCTGCTATCTCTCTGATGGATTTTCTTTTTTTTTTTGCAGCCTAAGGATGCCCTGTTTCACTTGTATTGAGAGCTCCTTTGACCGCATGTTGTGGGTTCACAGCAACAGCTTCCAAATGCGAAATCCACACCTGGAATCAACTCCAGACCTTTTACCTGCTTAATTGATGATGAAATAACGAAGGAATAGCCCACACATGTCCATGAAACAGCTTTTGAGTCAATTGTCCAATTACTTTTGGTCCCTTGAAAAAGAGGGGGCTACATATTAAAGAGATGTAATTCCTAAACCCTTCCTCCAATTTGGATGTGAATACCCTCAAATTAAAGCTGATAGACTGCACTTTAAGCCCATATTCATTATTTAACTAACTTGAATTTGTTTTGGTACACAGCCGAAATAACAAAACTTGTATCAGTTTCCAATTATTTCCGGACCTAACTATGTATATCTTTATACCCCAGACTGATGAGACCCATTAAGGTCGAAATAGCTGTCTTTGGGTGGGTTATCTGGCTATGCACCTTAACCTTGGCTGTGCTCAAAGCTGTGACCATGCAGCAAGCTTAAGCCTATAGGGAACCATGTTAAAAATGGTTTTTGAAGCAAAAAGTGTCACTGTGTGCTCATTTGCATGTCATTTCCCAGAATCCCTTGCTGCAGTGGAAGTGCTGTGTGCTGGGTGATGATGGTGAAAGGCGGGATTGCAGACCTGCCTAAGACATGCAGATGAGCATACAGTTGTATTTACATTTATATATATATATATAGTCATCCAGTTACATAGCGCTTCACAGCAGTAATACACGTGACATAATAATATAACACATAATGGGAATAAGCGCTTCAGACATGACAGAAAGGAAGGGGGTCCCTGGCCTGAAGAGCTCACAATCTAAGTGGTAATTAGGGAGAACTTACTGAGACAGGAGGAGGACTGTAGCAGTTTCTGCTTTTTGCTGGAGAACAGATCTTAATTTGAATAAAGGATAAAGTTAAAGATGGTACCGGCCTTTGGACAAAACCAAATCAACCGTTTCTGTGCCGGAAGGATGTGCCGTGTCACCTGCCTCTCCAACACTGGAAGGGTTAAACCCCCCCTGGTACTAATTCTCGAGCTGTTCTGGAAAAATAGTTAGCATTTCTGTGGGTCACGTTTATTATGGCTGCTTTAGGCCGCGCCCCCTCTCCGCCTGCACGGCGCGAACAAAAGGCCGCACCTCTCTGAGGCAGGCCATAGAGCGGGCGCGGTTTTGGAGCACACAATTTTGTGCTTGTCGCGCGACGGTCGGGTCACGTGGGCCATTCAGCCAATGAGAGCGAGCCACACATGTGATGTCACGGCCACGCCTCCCCATCGCTGTGGATCACAGGCCGCAGATCGCTTGGCCAACAGGTGCACGCGACGCCATGCATTCCGTCGCGCACCCACTATACCCGCTGCCTTTTTCTCCTTGTTTTGCTGCCTCTAGAGCCATCATTAATTTCACCTGCTTCGGGAGATACTTTTAAAGTTTAAAGCTCCGGCGTCACATGGGCCAATAGGAAGCAGAACCGGATGATGTCATGGCTTCATATTGGCCCGCAGGGCATGGGAGCGATGACATTACGTGATCCCAGCTAGCCGAGCAGCTACCGGCAGCCCTTACAGAGGTAAGTATCTCTAGAAGCAGGGGGTCCCCGTAGCCGAAATTAACGGGGTTCAGCTCCGCAGACCTCCTGCTTCAATCCTGTATAAAAAGTGGATAGCCGGTTTAGTCGAGTACGGATAGTGCAGAGTAAATAAGTACTTCAGTATTAGGCCATACCTTTTTTTTATTGGGACCAACACTTGATATAAGACCAGCTTTCGAGAGTTTTCCTCTCTCTCTTAGGGTTTGGTCCCGCTGCGGCCGGCGGTGCGCGCGGCCGCGGACCACCAGCTGCTTGCCTCTGTTCTTGAGGTCCCCGCTGGCTCCTTCCGGCGTGGCTGACTGCAATGCTGTGACGCGTCAGCCAGCCGGAGCTACAAGGAGCTTGTGATTTCGGCGAGTGCCGCGTCACGTGGCATGCAAGGGAACCAATCACGGATTGGATCCCAGCAGCCAATCCGATTTCCCCCCCTGCTCCGATCCCCCCCGTTCCATTCACCCTCCCGTTGTGATTTCCCCCCTTCCATTGACCCCCTGCTCCGATTTCCCCCCTCTGCTCCGATCCCCCTTCCGATTCCCCTCCTGCTCTGATCCCCCTCCGATTCACCCCCCACGTGTGTTTGTGTGTTGTGTGAGTGCCTGTGTGTTTGTGAGTGCCTGTGAGTGTGTGAGGGTGCCTGTGAGTGTGTGAGGGTGCCTGTGTGTGTGTGAGGGTGCCGAAGGTGCCATGGGGCTGAGGGGGCCGAGGGGCAGCTGCAGTGCTGCGCTGTGTGGCGGTCCCGCCCCCTCACGTCATGGCTGCGCCCCCCCACCCATTTTGGCCACGCCCCCCCGCGCCGGAAAAAAACTCAATGCAGAACGCAGATCACGGTGCAGTGAATTGCACGCACCGCCGGCAAGCAAGGCGGCCGTGTGCAGCGGGGACTTAGCCTAAGGACAGCAATACTGATTTACAGAGATTCCAGGAGTTGGACACAGATGTGAAAATAAAGATAACAGGCAAGGCAGAAAATGCAGAGAAGGAATCACGTGATATTGAAGTGAAGAAAATGCCATGCTAAATTAGGGGGTGTGAGGTTGGAGGCAGAATGTCGGCTCTCACGTTCTGGAAGACAAATATAATGTAGAACATTCGATCCTTTATAAAACATTCTCATCTGTTCAGAGCAGAGTAACCAGATTTAGTACGACTAGTTCCTGGGAAATATCTTGTAATCCGGATTCAGGGCTCACAATAATAACTCAGTATGCAAAGTGTATTGTATATTGTATATACTGTTTGGCGTTACATTTCTCAGGGATTCTCTATGTCAGGGGAGGCCAACTGCAGTCCTCAAGGGCCACCAACACCAGATATTCCTGCTTCAGCACAGGTGGCTCAAACTGTGCTGAAGCAGGGATATCCTTAAAACCTTGACCTGTTGGTGGCCCTTGAGGACTGGAGTTGGCCACCCTTGGTCTGGGGTAACATTACATTATTACTTATCTGCACTATATATTAGGAGGCTAATGCTGCTCTCTCCTTACTGAGACTTTTGCTATCACACCCAGACCCTGAGCTCCCCCTTCCTTCCCTGGTCTACTGGGGCAGATAGACGATGGCACACCATTAGCCTGTGGAATAGGAAGAACAAATGTAAGGTAGAAGTGATACCTTTAATGGCCAACTAGGGGTTAAAAAGAATGCAAGCTTTCAGGACTACTAAGGGCTCTTAGGTTGGAGTATTGGAGAAGGGCAGAGGACCATTCCTGTGTGTAAATATGACAGACATGAATGATTTCTCTTAATAAGCACATACTATAATGAATTTGTATTTATTAATATTTAGAGCTGTGATTTCCTAATAATTTTGATGGGGTATTAGTATAACATATTGGCCCTTATTCTGTAAGGTGTGATAACTGCAGGTGACATGCTATCTCCTGAAAGCCCCATTGACTTTAATGGGGCTTTTACTGCGACAGCAACATCACCTGCGCTTACTGTATCACACCTTACAGAATAAGCCCCAATGTATTGTTATAATATAAATATGAATGTATACATAGAATTATCAATGACAATATGTGCCGGTTTAGTTATCACAGGGAAGGTATTCGATTTTTATCTCACACAACAGCCTGGGGTTTCATTCAAACATTATCTGACACAAAACTAGTAACATATTTATTTCACGTGTGTTATCTACACAGGCTGTACGTTATTCATGTGTTATCTACACAGGCTGTACGTTATTCATGTGTTATCTACACAGGCTGTACGTTACAGCGGTCCTCGGTTATCCAACGGAATCCATTCTGTGAGTAGCGTTGGATAGTGAAACCGTTGTAAAGTGAGTCCCATGTTAATCAGTGGCGGGGAGCATTGGATAACGCATTCAGGCGCCGGATAACGCATTCCGGCATCGAAAAATGTCCCATAGGGTTGCATTGTTAAGCGTTGGATATGCCATTCGTTGTAAAGTGAAACGTTGGATAGCGAGGACTACCTGTATTCACATGTTACCATCTACACAGGCTGTACGTTATTCACGTTACCATCTACACAGGCTGTACGTTATTCACATGTTATCAACACCGCTTTACGTTATTCACGTGTTATCTACACAGGCTGTACGTTATTCACGTTACCATCTACACAGGCTGTACGTTATTCACGTGTTATCAACACCGCTTTACGTTATTCACGTGTTATCTACACAGGCTGTACGTTATTCACGTTACCATCTACACAGGCTGTACGTTATTCACGTGTTATCAACACCGCTTTACGTTATTCACGTGTTATCTACACAGGCTGTATGTTATTCACGTGTGCTATCTACACAGGCTGTACGTTATTCACGTGTGCTATCTACACAGGCTGTACGTTATTCACGTGTGCTATCTACAAAGGCTGTACGTTATTCACGTGTGCTATCTACACAGGCTGTACGTTATTCACGTGTGCTATCTACACAGGCTGTACGTTATTCACGTGTTTGATCTTCCCTGGTCGTACGTTATTCATGTGTGTTATCCAGGATGTAACGCTATTCATTTGCGTTAACTACACAGGCAGTAAGGTATTCAGGTGAAACAATGTATTTCTGACAGCAGAAAAAAAAAAAAGAAAGGGAGACATTTTATGCTGGTATCAGTGCAGTGTGTGTTACACACAGGTACAGTGTGTGTGTGTGTGTGTGTGTGTGTGTGTGTGTGTAATGTATGTATATATATATATATATATATATATAAAAAAATATATAAATATATATATAAATACAGGTGCAGTGTCTCCTCCCTCAGTCTGATCTGTGGGAAAAGACGTGGCTGGCAGAAATCATACTGAATGGGGAATATTTCAGAGATTGTTACACAAAGTGCTGGGATTCTGCACTCTGCCTCACTGCCTCCTACATGAAAAACATTTCCAGAAACGGGAACAAATCACTTACCTATTGATGCATTTTCTAACTTTGCACCAAATGTATTTCAGTTATTGTATTTTTATTCTACAATATCTGGGACCCTAAACCCACATCTATAAAAATTAGGCAAACACTGGGTTTGCTTCACACATGTAACATTTATTCTGCTTTCTGAAAGAAAAGTGAAAGCTGTTATGGCACATTATGCACATATATTTATTTTTATTGTCATAGCTACATAGACAAGGGGAGGACCCAAAGCATAGGAACAATGCACAGGTTTGAATCCTTGTTTTGTTTATATAGGGAAAGACCAGCATAGCTTGTATTTCTCCTTTTTATGACACATTATAAAAGTTGTGATGGGAAAAAAAAAAAAGCGACAACCACACTCCACCGTATAGTAAATAAAAATACCACTTGTGGTGCATTTGGTCTGCAACCCTGTCTTTCCCCATTATCTCTTAGCATTGGGGTGCGCAAACTGGGAGGCCCAGGGAAGTGCGCGCGAGGCCTCCAACTCACTCACCGGGTCTCCGGCGACGTGTTGCCATGGCAACGTGGTGTCACATGACATTGTGACGTCAGAAGACGCTGGAGAACAGGTAAGGGGTGTGTGCGCGCGCGAGCAGACAGGGAGGCGCAGACTGAAAAGTTTGCGCTCCCGTCTCAGCTTCCACTACCTCTAACGTGACTACGTATAAAGACGTGTGTTTTTAAAATGAATTTAACAGACCGTCTTGTATTAAAAAAAAGAATAAAATCATTTACTCACCTGTAACCATAAGCGGCCTCTGTTATTGCCATTATTCCAGTTTCCTATTCTCTGTACGGGGTGTCACATAATATAGTACAGTTCCAAAGGGCGGGGAAACAGTTTCTATCGAGGAGAATCCTGCTTGTGCAGCCAACACAACATAGACAAATTCTTCAAAGTGTCGGTCTCCTCTAGGACAGAGATACAGAGTGCAGCTCTACTCACAAGCTCATAATGCAATTCTTCCTTTAATGTGACAGCCAAGAGCAGTGGAGAGACAACGTTTCAGGTCCCTGATGAAAGGTCCATTCCACTGCTCTTGGCTGTCCCATTAAATGGAGAATTGTGAGTAGAGATGCACTCTGTATCTCTGTCCCAGAGGAGACCTGCACTTTGAAGAAATTGTTTGTATGGGCTAAAATTACATATATATTGTTGTGATTCGTTTTTTATTTCTTTTTTTTAAATATGTCATTAAAATAGATCTGAATGTAAACTTGAAAAGTTATGTGTTCCCAGTTACTATAGACAATACGAAATTATTAATAGGAGCATATATGACAATGCTACATTACTAATAGTAACACTATATATGACAATGCGGATGTTTAAATATTTTGTTTTTCTTTAATTGTACATTTATTTTTGCTTGACACTTTTGTTGCTACTGTATGATCTTATAATGTCACAGTAATTTAGTTTGTACTAGACATTTTTCACCATATATATCATTTATAACACCTGTGTAACCTACTTCACAAACTGGGTGTGAATAGCACGTATAATGTAGGAGATGCCTGAAGTAAGATGCGTCTGACAATAGAACGCCTACTGATGTCATGGCGCCTGAACGCTATCTATTGGTAGTGATGAAGTGCCTACTGATGTCATGGCGCCCGAACGCTATGTATTGGTAGGGATGGAGCGCCTACTGATGTCATGGCGCCTGAAAGCTCTGTACTGGTAGTGATGGAGCGTCTACTGATGTCATGACCTATGAGACGCATCATACCAGAAGTGAATGGGAACGTGGGAATGGACACTATTTCTCCACTTGGGATAGAGATGATCTCTGATGAAGGCCAGTATGGGTCGAAACCGTTGGTTGGATAGATGTACCAATGTGATTCAACAAAAGCAAGTCTCTTCACAGATTTTGCAGTGCCTGGATATATATCTATCTATATGTTTATCTTTACGCACCCAACCACTGCAATACTAATTACCGTCTAAGGATAACGAGTGCATCACCTAACAATTTTGTATGTGTGTTAGGTTCATACGTATAGGTACAGTAAGAAATGTTTGGGTCTGCTGGCACATTTATGCCAAGAAAAAAGTTGACATTTTTAAAATGTCTATAGTTTAAGATTACATGTCATTTACATATGTGCACCGCAGGCATCCAAACTCTGCCTAACTCCACCCCTAGCGTCGTGTTTTTCTTTGTGAAGGACATTGACGCTCACAACACACAGATATCGGAGAAATTATACCGTCATTTCTCACTCTTCTGTTTAATGACAAAATCACTTATACATAAGACCCTAAATGGTTTTAAAATGTGCAGATTTGGTGCTGGGGAGAATAAAAAGCTCGCTCTCTAAAAACATGACCGACTGAGGACCAGCAAGAAGAGAGAAGAGTCCCCCCTTCTCATGGGATATGGGGGCTGAATTTTATCACCATCATAAAAGGACACTGCTCTCCCCACTCCTCCCCCCCCAACCTGGAGAGACCCCCAGCCCAAGTGTGCCTTATACTGAGGGTACACCCTATGGGAAAACAGGGACACTGTGCGTGCAGCTCCTGCACCTCTAGGACCTTAAACCAGAAGCACCTCACACTAAATCTAGAAACCCAGCATGGCTATGTGCACACCACAGTGCCCCCCCCCCCCCATTTATCTGAAGCAGGGACAGGTGCCACGTGTTCTGCTAACACTGGGGTGGGGGGATCAGGGCTTGCACCATACACAGGGAGGAGGGACAAGATCTGCACTACACTATGTAGTGAGATAATGAGGACTTTGTGTGCGGTGTTGAGATTTGTGGGACCCTCCATCTCTTGGCTGTGGGGCAGGCAGAGATCCCAACTCAATACCCAAATAGTGTGATATGTGTTGTCTGCCAATGATATGGGGGAGGAGGGGGTCCTCGAGATCAGCATGGGGACCCCCTATCCCTTCAGCAAAGCGAGAAGCGGCTCCTGAAACATGAATCCCCCAGACCCCCTGGCAGTTCTGGTACTGACCCATATAAAATATAATTTTTATTGGATTGTACAGATCGTAATGTAATCCGAGCCCCCACAGTAAATGGCGGATCTCATACATACCCAGCCTCGGACCATTTGGGGGAGTATTAATAGCAGACCCGCTCACCGAAGACACTAATATTGAAAGTAGTAATAACAGTAACAAGGCTTCTGTGTGTGACGTCAGGGGGCGGCGCTCACTATCCCGAGGTCAGGGGGCGGCGCTCACTATCCCGAGGTCAGGGGGCGGCGCTCACTATCCCGAGGTCAGGGGGCGGCGCTCACTATCCCGAGGTCAGGGGGCGGCGCTCACTATCCCGAGGTCAGGGGGCGGTGCTCACTATCCCGAGGTCAGGGGGCGGCGCTCACTATCCCGAGGTCATGGGGCGGCGCTCACTATCCCGAGGTCAGGGGGCGGCGCTCACTATACCGAGGTCAGGGGGCGGCGCTCACTATCCCGAGGTCAGGGGGCGGCGCTCACTATCCCGAGGTCAGGGGGCGGCGCTCACTATCCCGAGGTCAGGGGTCGGCGCTCACTATCCCGAGGTCAGGGGGCGGCGCTCACTATCCCGAGGTCAGGGGGCGGCGCTCACTATCCCTCTGCACTCACATTCTCTCTTCTTCCTCAGTTTCTCTTCCTGTTGATTCTGAGTGACTGTGGCCCAGGGGGTGTCTGCTGCCTTTCCCTTACTCACCCTCACTTTACCCTCCTCACTTATTCTCCCCTCCCCCTTCTTAACCTACTCTTCCCTCACCACCACCTACTCGCTCCTCAACTCTCTCTCTCTCTCTCTGTCCTCTCTGTTATATCCCTCCCATCCTATTCCTCAGTTCTCTATCCCCTCCTCTTCCTCAGTTCTCTCCTCCCCTCTCCCAGTTCTCTCCTCCCTCAGTTCACTCCCCCCTCATCTCTCAGTTCACTCCCCCTCAGTTCTCTCTCCCCACTCCGTTCTCTCTCTCCCCCTCTCCGTTCTCTCCCAGCACAGTTCTCTCTCCCCTCTCCCAGCAGTTCTCTCTCCCCTCTCCCAGCAGTTCTCTCTCTCCCCTCTCGTCCCCTCAATTCTCTCTTCCCTCTCAGTTCTATCTCCTCCCCTCTCAGTTCTCTGTCCCCTCGGTTCTCTCCCCTCCAAGTTCTCTCTTCCCTCTTCTCCCCCCTCAGTTCTCTCTTCCCTCTCCTCCCCTCTGTTCTCTCCTCCTCTCTCAGTTCTCCCTCCCCTCTCCTATCAGTTCTCTCTCCCCTCTCAGTTCTCTCTCCCCTCTCAGTTCTCTCTCCCCTCTCAGTTCTCTCTCCCCTCTCAGTTCTCTCTCCCCTCATTACTATTTCACCTTCTTGTTTTCCAAATCTCCTGATCTCAGCTTGCTACAGAAGGCGGCCTTGAAACCGTCCTCCCAGTCTTGGCAAAGAGCAGCTTGAAACTGCCATAGGAGCTCAACTTCTTTTCATTTTTAAATAAAGGTTCTCCCCCCCCCCCCCAGAATAACAAGCATGGGGGCTCATACAGACAGGAGGGGGGGGGGCTCATACAGACAGGAGGGGGGGGGGGGCTCATACAGACAGGAGGGGGGGGGGGGGGGCTCACACAGACAGGAGGGGGGGGGGGGGCTCATACAGACAGGAGGGGGGGGGGGCTCACACAGACAGGAGGGGGGGCTCACACAGACAGGAGGGGGGGCTCACACAGACAGGAGGGGGGGCTCACACAGACAGGAGGGGGGGCTCACACAGACAGGAGGGGGGGCTCACACAGACAGGAGGGGGGGCTCATACAGACAGGAGGGGGGGGGGGCTCATACAGACAGGAGGGGGGGGGGGGGGCTCATACAGACAGGAGGGGGGGGGCTCATACAGACAGGAGGGGGGGGGCTCACACAGACAGGAGGGGGGGCTCACACAGACAGGAGGGGGGGGCTCACACAGACAGGAGGGGGGGCTCACACAGACAGGAGGGGGGGCTCACACAGACAGGAGGGGGGGCTCACACAGACAGGAGGGGGGGGCTCACACAGACAGGAGGGGGGGCTCACACAGACAGGAGGGGGGGGGGCTCACACAGACAGGAGGGGGGGGCTCACACAGACAGGAGGAGGAGGGGGGGCTCACACAGACAGGAGGAGGGGGGGGCTCACACAGACAGGAGGAGGAGGGGGGGCTCACACAGACAGGAGGAGGAGGGGGGGCTCACACAGACAGGAGGAGGAGGGGGGCTCACACAGACAGGAGGAGGGCTCACACAGACAGGAGGAGGAGGGGGGCTCACACAGACAGGAGGGGGGGGCTCACACAGACAGGAGGGGGGGGGCTCACACAGACAGGAGGAGAAGAGGGGGGCTCACACAGACAGGAGGGGGGGCTCACACAGACAGGAGGGGGGGGCTCACACAGACAGGATTGGGGGGGGCTCACACAGACAGGAGGAGGAGGGGGGCTCACACAGACAGGAGGGGGGCTCACAACTGACAGGAGGGGGGGCTCACACAGACAGGAGGGGGGGCTCACACAGACAGGAGGGGGGGCTCACACAGACAGGAGGGGGGGGGCTCACACAGACAGGAGGGGGGGGCTCACACAGACAGGAGGGGGGGCTCACACAGACAGGAGGGGGGGCTCACACAGACAGGAGGGGGGGGGCTCACACAGACAGGAGGGGGGCTCACACAGAAAAGAGGGGGGGCTCACACAGACAGGAGGGGGGGCTCACATAGACAGGAGGGGTGGGGCTCACACAGACAGGAGGGGTGGGGCTCACACAGACAGGAGGGGGGGGCTCACACAGACAGGAGGGGGGGGGGCTCACACAGACAGGAGGGGGGGCTCACACAGACAGGAGGGGGGGGGGGCTCACACAGACAGGAGGGGGGGGGGGCTCACAGGGAGATAGGGGGGGCACACAGGAAGATAGGGGGCACACAGGAAGATAGGGGGCACACAGGAAGATAGGGGGCGCACACAGGAAGATAGGGCTTACACAGGAAGATAGGGGGCACACAGGAAGATAGGGGGCACACAGGAAGATAGGGGGCACACAGGAAGATAGGGGGCACACAGGAAGATAGGGGGCACACAGGAAGATAGGGGGCACACAGGAAGATAGGGGGAACACAGGAAGATAGGGGGCACACAGGGAGATGGGGGGGCACACAGGGAGATGGGGGGGCACACAGGGAGATGGGGGGCACACAGGGAGATGGGGGCACACAGGGAGATGGGGGCACACAAGAAAATAGGGGGCACACAGGAAAATAGGGGGCACACAGGAAAATAGGGGGCACACAGGAAAATAGGGGGCACACAGGAAAATAGGGGGCACACAGGAAAATAGGGGGCACACAGGGAGATGGGGAGGAAGGGAGGCACACAGGGATATAGGGATCCACGCAGGGAGATGGGGCGGCACGCAGGGAGATGGGGAGGCACACAGAGAGATAGGGGGCACACAGGGAGGAGTGTGGGGAGGCAAACAGAGGATTGGGGGTGCACACAGGGAGATGGGGAGGAAGGGAGGCCCACAGGGAGATGGGGGTGCACACAGAGAGGAAGAGGAGGGAGACAGAGAGAAGGGGGGCACAGAGAGAAAGCGGAGGGGGGCACAGGGGGGGGGGGGTGACTGAGGTGAGGGTGTGTCCCAGGGTGAGGTGTCACATGTGTCCTGTGAGGAGAATGTGTCACACATGTTCCGGGCAAGCACGCGGGGGAGGGGTGTGTGTGTGTGTGTGAATACGTGGCATGCGTGTTAGGGGGGGGCGAGTACGTGGCATGCGTGTTGGGGGGATGCGAGTACGTGGCACGCGTGTTGGGGGATGCGAGTACAGGCATGCGTGTGTGTGTGTGTGGGGGGTTTGTGAATGCGTGTCACGTGCATGGTGTGTGTGTACATGCCACATGTCTCGCGAGGGGTGTATGTGCACGTGCCACGCAGTGAGGGGGGAGAGAGGGGTGTGGAGTATGTGCCACGCATGTCGTGTGGGGGGAGGGGGAGTACGTGCCACGCGTTTCGAGGGGGTGAGAATGTGCCGCACATGTCTGTGGGAGGGGGGTGAGAACGTGCCACTCGTGTCTGGGCTCCAGCTGCCCCCTGAGAAGGGAGGGGTTCTGTAACATTAGCTGTACCTGATGTGTGACAGGATTTAGGGGGACACAGCGTGTGACAGGATTTAGGGGGACACAGCGTGTGACAGGATTTAGGGGACACAGCGTGTGACAGTATTTAGGGGGACACAGCGTGTGACAGGATTTAGGGGGACACAGCGTGTGACAGGATTTAGGGGGACAAAGCGTGTGACAGGATTTAGGGGACACAGCGTGTGACAGTATTTAGGGGGACACAGCGTGTGACAGTATTTAGGGGGACACAGCGTATGACAGGATTTAGGGGGACAAAGCGTGTGACAGGATTTAGGGGGACACAGCGTGTGACAGGATTTAGGGGGACAGCGTGTGACAGGATTTAGGTGGACACAGCGTGTGACAGGATTTAGGGGGACACAGCGTGTGACAGGATTTAGGGGGACACAGTGTGTGACAGGATCTTGGGGGACAGTGTGACAGAATTTAGTGGGACAGTGTGACAGAATTTAGGGGGACAGTGTGACAGAATTTAGGGGGACAGTGTGACATTATTTAGGGGGATACAGTGTGTGACAGGATTTAGGGGGACAGTGTGTGACAGGATTTAGGGGGACAGTGTGTGACAGGATTTAGGGGGGATACAGTGTGTGACAGTATTTAGGGGGACAGAGCAGGAGCGCGAGGGGGAGGCCTGAAAACCGCCTGGAAAAATTCTCACCAGCGGTTTGGATCATTCAGTTTCCTGCGGGGGGGGCCTTGAAACCCGCGCAGCGCGCGCTTCATAACTGGTTTTTATAGGAATGGCTGAGGGCCAAAGTGTTTACATGCGCAGTGACTGACGGGAGCGTCGACCAATCAGCTATTTACTACGGCGCGGTGATTGGTCCGCCCGGGAAGGTGGGCGGGCTCGGGGGAAACACAATGCCCGTTTCATTGCTGACTAGTCCGCCGAGCAGCGCGCTGGGGAGAGCACGGGGGGCGGCAGGACCCGGGAATCTGGGGGGGACGCGGTGGATTTGGGGGTTCCCTTGGGATTCAGGAAGACTGGATTGTGAAGGAAGGGGGGTCACGGAGACCCGGGGAGGGGGGTGTATCCCCCCTCAGGAATGGGAGCTGAGTGAGGGGAGGACGCGCGGATCGGACCCCACACCAGGTAAAGGGGGGGTTGATGGCCGGGAGATCCGACGTGGAGTGAGGGAGCACACCCTGGTCACATGTGCTCAGAGTGCAGGGGGGGGGGGGTTTGGAGAGGCTCAGAGTGCAGGGGGGGGGGGGGGGGTTTGGAGAGGCTCAGAGTGCAGGGGGGGGGGGGGTATGGAGAGGCTGAGTGCAGGGAGGGGGGTATGGAGAGGCTCAGAGTGCTGTGTGTGTGTGTGTGTGGGGGGGGGGGGGGGGTATGAAGAGGCTCAGAGTGCAGTGGGGGGGGAGGTATGAAGAGGCTCAGAGTGCAGTGGGAGGGGGTATGGAGAGGCTCAGAGTGCAGTGGGGGGGTATGGAGAGGCTCAGAGTGCAATGGGGGGGGGGGGGTATGGAGAGGCTCAGAGTGCAGTGGGGGGAGGTATGGAGAGGCTCAGAGTGCAGTGGGGGGGGGGTATGGAGAGGCTCAGAGTGCAATGGGGGGTATAGAGAGGCTCAGAGTACAGTGGTGGTGATGGGGGGGGGGGGTATGGAGAGGCTCAGAGTACAGTGGTGGTGGGGGGTGTATGGAGAGGCTCAGAGTGCAGTGGGGGGAAGGTATGGAGAGGCTCGGTGCAGTGGGGGAAAGGTATGGAGAGGCTCAGAGTGCAGTGGGGGGAAGGTATGGAGAGGCTCAGTGCAGTGGGGAAGGGGTATGGAGAGGCTCAGAGTGCAATGGGGGGTATGGAGAGGCTCAGAGTGCAGTGTGTGTGGGGGGGGGGGTAAGGGGAGGCTCAGAGTGCAGTGGGGGGGGGTATGGAGAGGCTCAGAGTGCAATGGGGGGGCATAGAGAGGCTCAGAGTACAGTGGTGGTGGGGGGGGGGGGTATGGAGAGGCTCAGAGTGCAGTGGGGGGGGGGTATGCAGAGGCTCAGTACAGTGGTGGTGGGGGGGGGGTATGGAGACGCTCAGAGTGCAGGGAAGGGGGTATGGAGAGGCTCAGAGTACAGGGGAAGTATGGAGAGGGGGGGGGGGGGGGTATGGAGAGGCTCCGAGTTCAGGGGAGAAGGCATGGAGAGGCAGAGTGCAGGGGGGGGGGGTCCTGTTTTTAATTAAAAGCAGCAATTCAGCCATTTTATCTGCATGGAGCCGAGACTGAAATCCGCAGAAACCAGCTAACTCATCCCTGCTATATGCCCCCCCCATTTCCCAGATATACCCCCCCCCCTTTTCCAGATATATCCCCCCTTTTCCAGATATATCCCCCCTTTTCCCAGATATATCCCCCCCTTTTCCAGATATATCCCCCCCTTTTCCCAGATATATCCCCCTTTTCCCAGATATATCCCCCTTTTCCCAGATATATCCCCCCTTTTCCCAGATATAGCCCCCCTTTTCCCAGATATATCCCCCCCTTTTCCCAGATATATCCCCCCCTTTTCCCAGATATATCCCCCCCTTTTCCCAGATATATCCCCCCTTTTTCCAGATATATCCCCCTTTTCCAGATATATCCCCCCCTTTTCCCAGATATATCCCCCCTTTTCCCAGATATATCCCCCCCTTTTCCCAGATATATCCCCCCTTTTCCCAGATATATCCCCCCTTTTCCCAGATATATCCCCCTTTTCCCAGATATATCCCCCCTTTTCCCAGATATATCCCCCCTTTTCCCAGATATATTCCCCCTTTTCCCAGATATATTCCCCCTTTTCCCAGATATATCCCCCCTTTTCCCAGATATATTCCCCCTTTTCCAGATATATCCCCCCCCATTTCCCAGATATATCCCCCCCATTTCCCAGATATATCCCCCCCCATTTCCCAGATATATCCCCCCCATTCCCAGATATATCCCCCCCATTTCCAGATATACCCCCCCTTTTCCCAGATATACCCCCCCCTTTTCCCAGATATATCCCCCCCTTTTCCCAGACATATCCCCCCCTTTTCCCAGACATATCCCCCCTTTTCCACAGATATATCCCCCCTTTCCCCAGATATATCCCCCCTTTCCCCAGATATATCCCCCCCTTTCCCCAGATATATCCCCCCCTTTCCCAGATATATCCCCCCCTTTCCCCAGATATATCCCCCCCTTTCCCCAGATATATCCCCCCTTTCCCCAGATATATCCCCCATCCCAAATATATCACCACCCTTCCCAGGAATATCTATATATATTATTCCCCCCATCCCCAGATATATTATTCCCCCATCCCAGATATATTATTCCCCCCATCCCAGATATATTATTCCCCCCATCCAGATATATTATTCCCCCATCCCAGATATATTATTCCCCCTCCAATCCCCAGATATATTATTCCCCCCATCCCAGATATATTATTCCTTATTCCCCCCATCCCAGATATATTATCTCTCCCCATCCCAGATATATTATCTCTCCCCATCCCAGATATATTATCCCCCCCCATCCCAGATATATTATCCCCCCCCATCCCAGATATATTATCCCCCCCCATCCCAGATATATTTTCCCCCCCCATCCCAGATATATTATCCCCCCCCATTCCCAGATATATTATCCCCCCCATTCCCAGATATATTATCCCCCACCCATCCCAGATATATTATCCCCCACCCATCCCAGATATATTATTCCCCCACCCATCCCAGATATATTATTCCCCCCCCTTCCCAGATATATTATTCCCCCCCCTTCCCAGATATATTATCCCCCCCCCTTCCCAGATATATTATTCCCCCCCCTTCCCAGATATATTATTCCCCCCCCCTTCCCAGATATATTATTTCCCCCCCTTCCCAGATATATTATTTCCCCACCCTTCCCAGATATATTATTTCCCCACCCTTCCCAGATATATTATTTCCCCACCCTTCCCAGATATATTATTCCCCACCCTTCCCCGATAGATCCCCCCCATCCCCGATAGATCCCCCCCATCCCCGATAGATCCCCCCATCCCCGATAGATCCCCCCCATCCCCGATAGATCCCCCCCATCCCCGATAGATCCCCCCCATCCCCGATAGATCCCCCCCCCCATCCCCGATAGATCCCCCCCCCATCCCCGATAGATCCCCCCCCCATCCCCGATAGATCCCCCCCCCATCCCCGATAGATCCCCCCCCCATCCCCGATAGATCCCCCTTCCCAGGGATATCCCCCCACTTCCCAGAGATAAGCCCTCTGAATCTTCCCAGGGATATCCCTTATGTATCCCCCTCTTCCCAGGGATATCCCCTCTGTATCCCCCTCTTCCCAGGGATATCCCCTCTGTATCCCCCTCTTCCCAGGGATATCCCCTCTGTATCCCCCTCTTCCCAGGGATATCCCTTCTGTATCCCCCTCTTCCCAGGGATATCCCTTCTGTATCCCCCTCTTCCCAGGGATATCCCTTTTGTATCCCCCTCTTCCCAGGGATATCCCTTCTGTATCCCCCTCTTCCCAGGGATATCCCTTCTGTATCCCCCTCTTCCCAGGGATATCCTTTCTGTATCCCCCTCTCCCCAGGGATTTGCCTGCTATATATCCCCCCAGCCAGAGAGATATCCCTGCTATATATCCCCCCTAGCCAGAGAGATGTCCCTGCTATATATCCCCCTTCCGCTAGCCAGACAGATATCCCTGGTATATATCCCCCCTAGCCAGAGAGATATCCCTGCTATATATCCCCCCTAGCCAGAGAGATATCCCTGCTATATATCCCCCTTCCGCTAGCCAGACAGATATCCCTGCTATATATCCCCCCTAGCCAGAGAGATATCCCTGCTATATATCCCCCCGAGCCAGAGAGAGATCTCTGCTATATATCCCCCTCCTTTTCAGAGATATCCCTGATGTGTTTCCCCCTCCCCCTTCCCAAAGAGATATGCTCCCTCCCCCCTCCAAGGGATATCCCTAATATACCCCTTCCCAGATATATCACGCTTCCCACAGATATCCCTAATACCCCCCTTCTCAGACATATATATATATCCCCATCCCAGAGTTATCCTTAATATATCCCCCAGTCCCAGAGAGATCCCTGATCTATCCCTCCCCATCCACATTTCCCTAATATTTCTCTGGGATAAGGTGATATATATCTGGGAGAGATCTCTGGGTCTGTGTGATGTATATGCAGTATCTGACACACGTACACACGTCCCCCAGTCCTGGAGATATCCCTAATATAGCTCCGCCTCCCAACTATATATCTTGCTCCCCCCCCATCCCTCTTCTCCAGGGGTATCCCAGATATCTTCCCCCTTCCACTTATACTGTACCCCTAATATATCTCCCCCCTCTGATATACATCCCCCTTCCCAGAGATATCCCTGACCTATCCCCTCTCCTAGATAGATCTCCCCCTCACATTGTCATTTAAGAAACCAAAAATGTTCTGTAGCATCCACAGAAGGTGGATTTATTGGGATAGATGTTCATGATGCTAAAACCAAGTTATTATAAAGAAACCATTAAGGGGGGGGGGGGTGTTAAAATGGATTTCTAATTATCCGAATAATAATCGTCAGGTCACATTATAGAGCAGCTCAAACCCCCACAAATGTATTATTTGCTGGGGGTTAACATACTCCAGGGTTTAAGGAAAAATAAAAAACAGAAGAGGGCACATTTCCTTATCCAGTATGCAAACTCCCCCACCGGTCTTCGGGAAAAGTAACCATTGTATTAGACATTGTGTGCGTGTGTGTGAGATCCCAATAAATTCCTCCAATTTTATGCGAGTAAATGCACAACTATTATCTCCACATTGTTTGGAGGTGAGATGACGGGATTTGCTGATTACATGCTAGAAAGTAAAACCTGGATTTGGTTAAGGTGGCTGTGTGGCTGTTGATGGTGAATGTGGTTTATTTTTTTGTTTTTTTTTGGGAGGGGGAAGGGTGAGCTGATTCTCTTGGGGGAGCAGAAAGCTCCTAATTCCCCATGAAACCTTCAGTTTATTTCCCATCTGATTAACGATCTGGGCTGCTGTTAGAAACAAGGGAAACTAATTATTTATAGTGGGTCTTTGATATCAAGAATCTGTGGAATGGGTCAGCGTTCTGAGAAAAAGCTTTTAAATGAATAATAGCATCCATTACTTGAAAACGAGAGGTAACTCTCAATGTATTACTTCCTGGTAAAATATTTTATAAATAAATAAATAAAATCCAGTGAGAACCTCAACTGGCTATATGAGAAAGATATAGGGGAATGAGGAGGATTTAATCATTACCTGGCCCCAATATAGGAATACGCTCTATTTAGGGGGGATGGGGGTATGTATGCATCCTTGGTGAGGAGATCTATAATCTTCTCTCTTTTATAGCCTGTGTGTATTGAAAGTAAAAAAAAATATATATATATTATCTATCTATCTCTGTGTATATCTCTTCTCTCGCTCGCTCGACCAATAGATACAGAAAAAGGGTTTTATTTAAACAGGATCAACGTTTCTGTTCTTTTCAAGGACCCTTTTTCAAGATCTTGAGAACGCTGATCCTGTTTTAAATAAAACCTTTTTGCTATATTGGCTCTAAGAGTGCCTGATTTATATTTATTTTTACATATACACACTTGACCCAGGCCCAAGGAACAGAGAAGGGCAGACAGCACATCAGGCAAGTGGTAAATCAATAACTGTGTGTTGAAGCATTAAGAAATCGCACCTCCCTGATGACGAAGGAACCCTGCGTGGTTGCGAAACGTTGTATTTTTTTCATGGTTTAAACTTTAATACACCCTTATTGATTTACCACTTACCTGATGTGCTTTGTCGCCTCTCCATTCCTTGAATCTGGGTGAAATATACCTTTTTATATGATGTGTGCACTCGCCGTTTTACTTTTGACGGTGTGTGTATAATACAGTGTATATATAGGTTGTAGTAACGCGTGTTTTTATACAATGTAGTAACTAACGTGTATGTATGTGTATTATACAGTGTATAGGTTGTAGTAGTGCGTGTGTGTGCGTGTGTGTATAATAGTGTATAGGTTGTAGTAACGTGTGTATTATACAATGTAGTAACTAACGTGTATGTATGTGTATTATACAGTGTATAGGTTGTAGTAGTGTGTGTGCGTGTGCGTGTGTGTATAATAGTGTATAGGTTGTAGTAACGTGTGTATTATACAATGTAGTAACGTGTGTGTATATAATATATAGATATATATGTATGGATGTCTATGCATCTGCTTAAATGGGATACATGTGTATGGATATTCCAGGCAAAAGATGACACGTTGTGTGCTCATTAGCATGTCAATTTCCCAGAATCCCTTGCTGCAGTGGGAGCACTGTATGAAAGGCAGGGGTGCAGACCTGTCTGAGGACATGTGAATGTGCTCACAAGTGATATTCTTTATTGGCTATATGCTAACGGTGGAGTTTTTCTGTTGTTTTTCTCACCCACCATAACTTATGCAAAAAAAAAATAATATATATATATATATATATATATATTATATATATATATATATATATATTTTGTCATTTCCCAGAATCCCTTGCTGCAGTGGAAGTGCTGTGGTGATAATGGTGAATGACGGGGTTGCAGAGCTGCCTAAGACATGCAAATGAGCATACAGTTATATTTCCATTTGAGATATATATATATATATATATATATATATATATATATATATATTATATATATATATATATATATATATATATATATATATAGTAAGAAGGGTCAAAAAAGGTGCACTCAAACAATCCATATTGAAAAAATGTACTTTATTAGCAATGAGTAATAAAAAAAAACACATAAGACAGACCCAAACAAATACCACATAGTAAATTGCTGTTCGTAAAGACTGTAATAAATTCTACACCAAATCACACAAAGGTCTGGCAAAACCCAAAACATACGGGGTTCAAATTTGGCATAGCAGAACCAGGGGAAAAATAATTATTCCCCCAGTGATGCAAATGAGATCGGCCGATCTGAGAAAAAATAATTGAACACAACCAGACCACATGAAAAAATAGTTAAACCTCAAATACCTGCTAGTAGAGCAGCAGAAAGAGAAATATCTACTTCAAAAACTGCATAGAATGACATGAACATAACAGGCATGGTAAATAGGTGTAATAATGAGCATGGTAAAACACACAGCAAAATATACCTAGCAGCCAGGTATTTGAGGTTTAACTATTTTTTCATGTGGTCTGGTTTGTTCAATTATTTTTTTCTCAGATTGGGCCGATCTCATTTGCATCACTGGGGAATAATTATTTTTCCCCTGGTTCTGCTATGCCAAATTTGAACCCGTATGTTTTGGGTTTTTTGCCAGAACCTTTGTGTGATTTGGTGTAGAATTTATTAGTCTTTACGCACAGCAATTTTACTATGTGGTATTTGTTTGGGTCTGTCTTGTGTGTTTTTTTTTTATTACTCATTGCTAATAAAGTACATTTTTTCTATTTTTTCAATATGGATTGTTTGAGTGCACCTTTTTGACCCTTCTTCTTCTCTTTTTACTACATAATTCTTGTGGGTCGGTAGCACCACCAGAGGGTAACTATTTTACTCTGATTACTGGTTATCCTAACATTTAGACCATATTGGGGGTGATTTGATTGCGACACCTATTTTGTGTTTTATACATATACATATATACAAGAGGAAAATGTTAGCGCCTACCAAAATCCTCCAGCAGAATCCTAGTATGCTGTGAGATGACTGCAACCAATAAATGGTTAAAACATAAGTGTAAAAATATATACGGATAAAAAAACACAAAAAGATTATATGTACACTAAGAATATGAAAAATTATATGTAGAAAAATGTAATCATAAATTATACAATACAATGAAGAATCCAATCCAAAAAAAGTGTACTGTCCTCCAGAGTAACTGCAGCCTGAAAAAAAGGACCACCGAATCCCTCAAGGATTTAAGAAAAAAACAGGCACATTTTTTATATATACACACACACACACACACACACACACACACACACACACACACACACACACACACACACACACACACACACACACACACACACACACACACACACACACACACACACACACACACACACACACACACACGTTGACAAATCACCAAAAAATCTACTTGCCACACAAAAAAATCTACTCGCCACCTAGTACCAAACGTGTGCTGCTTGGGCCAATATTTACTCTCCTGGGGTTAAATCCACTCGCCCGGGGCGAGCAAATGTATAGGTTTGTCGAACACTGTATATATATATATATATATATATATATATATATATATATATATATATATATATATATATATATATATATATATATATATATATATATATGTGTACTGTATACTCATTTGCATGTCTTAGACAGGTCTGCAACCCTGCCTTTCACCATTATTACCCAGCACATAGTGCTTCTACTGCAGCAAGGGGTTCTGGGAAATGACATGCAAATGAGCACACAGTGCCACCTTTTGCTTCAAACCCATATAACATGGTCCCCTGTAAGCTTATGCTTGCTGCATTTCACAGCTTTGAGCACAGCCAGGGTTAAAATGCATAGCCAGTAAACCAATCCACAGGCAGCCGTTTCGACCTTAATAGATCTCATCAGTGTGGGGTTGATTATACTGGCTTTGCAAAATGAAGCTTAGAATAGGTTTCATTACACTTAATTAAGTTATGATGGGTAAAAAAAAAGTGACAAAAACCCTCCACAGTAAAGCAAATGGAAATATTACTGTGTGCTCATTTGCATGTAATAGGTTGTAGTAATGTGTGTTGTAGTAACGTGTGTGTATTATACAGTGTATAGCAGCGTGTGCGTAAAGTGGGGCGCGGGACTGACTGCGGGTGGCGCAGGGTTTACAGAGGCCCCGCGCGCTTTCCGAAGGCACTTAAATTAAGTGCCGGGGGAGCTGAAGGGCCTCTAAACCTAACTTACCTTGGCTCCGGCGGCTTCTCACACGCGTCGCCATGGCAACACGGCGTCAAATGATGCTGCGAGTTCATGTGACGTCACGTTGCTATGGCATGACGCTGGCGCGGAGGTGAGGGGAGCGTCGGCAGGGGGACGCAGGGAAAAAAGTTTGTGCCCCCCTGGTGTATAGGTTGTACTAACTGTGTGTGTGTGTGTGTGTGTGTGTGTATATAATGCAATGTAGTAACGCGTGCTCCCTGTGTTCTCTGTGCTCAGGCTCCCCCCGGCAGCACACCATGGTTCGGTTTAAGCGGTCGGTGTGAGGATGGATGGCCGGGATTTCGTGCACATACCGCCGCCGCCTCTGCTGTCCGGGCTTCCCATGGAGGGGACCCGGGGCGGCACTGGCGGGGCTGCCGGCCGCCATGCTCCTTCTGCTGGCCACCTGGCCCCGCTTCCACAGGCCAAATATCTCTCGCCGGCCCTCAACGTGCACTCCCATCCCGGTAAGACACGGCGTATGTATATAGTATATAACTAGATGTGTGTGTATATATCTCGTATGGAAGAGAAGTGTTATACAGTACACATTATAATTGGCTATATCAGAGGTGCTCAACTTCAGTCCTCAAGCCCCCCAAACAGTCAGGTTATCAGGATATCCCTGTTTCAGCACAGGTGGCTCAGTCTTTGAGCCTCTGATTGAGCTACCTGTGCTGCAGCAGGGATATCCTGAAAACCTGACCTGTTGGGGGGGGGGGTTATTGAGGACTGGAGTTTTGCCCCCTGGTCTATATATCTCATGTCAGGGTATTGGAGTAATGTTATGTTATTTGTGTGTTGGCACATGTATGAACAAAAATGACACACAGATACACATACACACCCACCATTTTAGTGAGCTAAAGCATAAAACCCCACTGCATGATGTATTTCTATATTTAACTGTGCCAAGCGGAGCGCTACTGGGAGCATGACCTGAAATATACAGCAGTAAGCACAGAAACCCCAGTGCACCCTTCAGTATGACTAATCATTCAGTTGATTTTATATATTCTCTTCTAATGAGTAAGGGTCAGTTTGTCAAATCTTTTGGCCAAAACGTGAAGCTACAACCACATTGGTGAAAAACAAAACTCTGGCAGTGCAGGGGTTAATCTGTGTGCATCTGACCTGACACAGTCTGGGAGGGGGGTGAGTGACCTCTTGGTTTATTTTAGCCTTTTGTTAGACTGGCATGTTTAGCAATTTCCTCCCCGCCCCCTCCCCTGCCTGTGAATTGCTGACATGTGCAACAGGACTTGGATCCCGACTCCTCCCAGCAGCTTATGACCAGTCAGGAAATTAAACAGGTTCCTGGGGATCTTCCCCCTCCGGTCACAGAGTCCCGTTCCCCCACCCCCCCCAGGTTGCTCCCCTATTTTGTGGCTTCCAGGTGAGGTGTCTGTGTGTCTGGTTGTCTGTGTGTCTGTGTGTCTGTGTGTCTGTGTGTCTGTGTGTCTGTGTGTCTGTGTGTCTGTGTGTCTGTGTGTCTGTGTGTCTGTGTGTCTGTGTGTCTGTGTGTCTGTGTGTCTGTGTGTCTGTGTGTCTGTGTGTCTGTGTGTCTGGTTGTCTGTGTGTGTGTTTGTCTCCGTCCAATATTCCTGTTCATGGGGGGGGGGGTCCCCAATCGCTGCGCTGAAGCTTTGTGCCTTGCTATTTCTTGGGTTAAATGCCTGGGTTTTGGGTTGTGAATCAGACAGAATTTGGGTCTCCTTGAATGAAGTTGTGTTAATCGCAGGATATTCCGGACGCGACACACTTCAATGTGTGCGGATTTTGATTATATAAATAAGCAGGTTATATAAACAGCAGAGTGATAAATGTCATTCAGAAGTTTGGAGGGTTTGACGTGACCCCAGAACATATGGCAGTTTGTCCCCATGTGAGGCTCTGGTTCCCTGGTCTCCAGTTTCAGGCTCTGAATGGAGCAGGCTGGGGCACAGTCTGGGCTATGTTTGGGTCACCCGGTACCTGTGTTGGGGTCATTTCTAGCAGCTGCTGAGTTGTTGTCCCCCCCCCCCCCCACCCCCCAGGGAGGATATGAGGTACCTCCTGCCCATTGTAGCTCCAAGCTTTTATTTAACCAGTAACATGCCAGCTGCACGTAGCAGATAATCCCGGCGTCCCATTTCTCTTATTTGAGGAGTTTGGTAACAAAACGGAAATGATTCTGGGAGCAAATGGTGCTTCTTCTTTCTAGTAGTCACTGTGAAGATTGTAGCTTTGGCTCAGAGGGGAGATTCCTGCATGTTTCCTGATGAATTTGTAACAGTTCACTACACCCCCCCCCCCTTTTATCGTAAATATAAAATAATCTATTATGGCCTATGATTCATTTTTGCATATTTCTGAATTATGATGTGTATGTACATTTTTGTGTGAATGTGTATATTGTATAATATATCTCTGACGAACACAATCCTTTTATATGTACATGTTTTGCTGCACTGAAAGTGTTTCATGCTCTCTGCTGACTGTCAGTCTGGTCTCCCTCCCCCTTCTCTCCTTTTTCTCTCCTGCTCTCTCTCTCTCTCTCCTTTTTCTCTCCCACCCTTCTTTTCTTCTCCCCCCTTTCTCTCCTTCTCTCTCCCCCCTTCTCTCCCCCCCCTTCTCTCCTTCTCCTCCTCCCTCCCCCCTTTTTCTCCTTCTCCACCCCCCCTTCTCTCCTTCTCCTCCCTGCCTTCTCTCCTTCTCCTCCCCCCCCTTCTCTCCTTCTCCTCCTCCCCCCCCTTCTCTCCTCCTCCCCGCCTTCTCTCCTTCCCCCTTGAAATGTTAGCTGCATGAAATTGTGGAGCTGTGAGGTCCATTTGCTTCTGTAACTGTGCCCCAAACATTCGTGTCTGCAATTCAAGGGCAGCCTGGCAGCTGGAGGTTTGCTCGGTGAATATACAGCACAGGATATTTAGAGTAAAAGTCTGGTTTATGTGCTATTATTAGACTTTTATGAACTCACATTTTGTTGCAGAGGTTCATTCGGTGACACTGGCTACTACTGGATTTACCCAACAGAATATTTATTCTGGGTAATTATTAGTTATTATTAATGGCTTGAATTGTTGAAGGTTGCAACACCATTTTAGGTGTCCAGTGTGGGGGGTTCTTAAAATATAAAATGATAGTGTACTGAGCTTTCCAAGCCTTGTAGGTCTCTTCTTTAAGGGCGCTCTTATGGGTATGTATGTATGCATATCTTTTATTTATATTGCACCATTGATGTTCTTAGCTCTTCACAGCAGTAATAATACATGTCACATCATAATATAACAAAGGGAATAAGCGCTTCAGACAATAGGAAGCGGTGACAATAGGAAAGGGAGTCCCTGCCCCGAAGAGCTTACAATCTAGGTGGCAAGTTGGGATAACTTTCAGAGACAGGAGGAGGGTGTTATGGTGAGTGCGTCTGCAAGGGAGGGATTTCAGCAGTGGAGACCCCGAGACAGATTTAGAAGAGGGTAAAGTGATTCTAGCAGTAGCTTTAAGAATAGATTGTAGGGGTGAGAGGCAGGAAGGCCGGACAGTAGTAGGTTACAATAGTTTAGACAGGAAAGGATGAGGGTCTGCATTAGATTTTTGTCAGTAGAGGGACATCTTTGCAGTGTTACAGAGATTAAAAACAACAGGTTTTACCTACAGTGTGAATGTGGGAGAGAAGTAGACTGTGACCCCCTACTCGGCGTGCTTGTGATACTTACTGGGTGTATGATAGCACTGCCCACAGTTAGACTGCGGACATGGTGCCGCAGCCCGCGCGGAGGCTGAGGGAAAGCATAGTACTCGGGCCGTGGGGGGCGTTCCTAGTGACGTCACGGAGCTGGTTCGTCCTCATTGGGCAAACCGCTCACGTGACTGCCCTGTCGCGCGAGAAAAACGTTTTAACTGATTTCTCGCGCATCGTGCGCCCCCTCCTGCTCAGTGAGGTACTATGGACGCAGCCTAATGTAGAAGGGGGCAGTAGGGCCAGGCTTAGGAGGAAGTATGAGGAGCTCCGTCTTGGACATGTTAAGTAGGAGTTGGCTGAGGGCCATCCAGGATGATATAGCGGAGAGATATTGAGAGACTTTGGTCTGTACAGCAGGTATGAGGTCAGGGGTTGATAGGTAAATTTTGTGTGTCATCAGCATAGAGGTGATATTAGAAGAGATGTGATAAAGTCACCTACAGAGGGTGTGTAAAGAGAAAAGAGAAGATGGCCCAGGACAGATCCTGTGGTACCACCACAGGGAGATCGATGGGGTAGGAGTTAGCAAATGAGACACTGAAAGTACAATGGGAGCGGTTATATATAATATGTTTGAAAAGAAGTGCATATTTTTAAGGCCTTGCATTTTCTCTGGTGGAGATTCTAACATTTGTTATGTAGGTTACTGTTTTCATAATTGTAAGAAAAGTTTACTTTATGCTCTGGAATTTGGGAAGTTGCTTCATGCCTGAGCTGGGGGTAATTCTGTGTCTGTCTGTGGACTTTCTTTGGCTGCCTTTTGTGTTTTCAGCCTTGACCAGCTCTGCTGCAGTGACCCTCCCACAGAGAAGTGGATGTTGTTGGGTGATGTGAAATGTATTTGTTTCCCAAGACCCTATGCCCGGCTATGCAGCTAGGTGCCCGATGGGGCTTGATCCCCCCAAAAATGAGGTGTATCGGGCCACAAGAATATAGGAATGTTATTTTTGATTAATTGAAAGATTTTAAAATAATATATTTTAATATTTTGCTACAATTTCTAATATTTGTCCTATAAACATTGTCATTCCTTTCAGTTATACGTGACTTTGAGTGCGAAAAATGTCACTACTTATGAAATTAGCAGGAGCACAATTCAGGGGTCATTGGCCGCCAGTTGTAGGGCCTTAAGGGAATGTGCAATCTGTCGGGTTTCTTATGATTTAGTCACGGTCTGATACCTTACTGAGGAAAGAAGGCAGAATCCATCCTTGACTGGCGGGAGGGCCTCACCCCTTTGTCCCCATCCCAGACAGGCCGCTGGAGGGTCGCCCCACTGTTCCTATCTCAGACCAGCCGCAGGAGGTCCTCACCCCACTGTCCCCATCCCAGACAGGCCGCAGGAGGACCTCACCCACTGTCCCCATCCCAGACAGGCCGCAGGAGGACCTCACCCCCCTGTCCCCATCCCAGACCGGCCGCAGGAGGGTCACCCCACTGTTCCCATTACAGAAAGGCCGCTGGAGGGTCACCCCACTGTCCCCATCCCAGATCGGCCGCAGGAGGACCTCACCCCACTCTCCCCATCCCAGACGGGCCGCTGGAGGGTCACCCCACTGTCCCCATCCCAGACGATAGATTGTGCCAGTGAGTTTTCCCATGTTGGGACACTGCAGTCCTGTGCTGTCCTGCCAGGGGAGGGAATCGTTGCCAGTTTGCTGCAGGTCGACAGGACAACAAACAGGTTCTCAAACCTGGCCTCGGGAAATCACGAGCCGCCTTTCCAGGGGAACCGGAGAAAAACTGTTCCAACCTGTTCCTCTGAATGTGGCACCAACCAGGTTGTGTGCTGTCTGCCAGTTATCAGCTGGGGCGAGCCTGACCCACTGACACCAGCACAGTGATTCTCAGGGGAAGCCGTCTCTGTGCTGATGTCTCGGCAGAATTCTTTCAGACTTGATGCGCATACATTAGTATAGTGACACCACAGAAGTAAGGGGTCTTTGGTAAGAAAATAATTAGATGGATGCCTGGCAGTGAAAATATTTAATGAAAGAATTGAATCGCAGTGATGTGCACAGACCTCACACGTTTCACTGATCAGAAATCATTGCTTATGACACGAGATGTCTAAATGACATCACATCATTGCCAAGGTGTGTGTGTGTGTGTATCTCACTATAGACAGTTATTGTGTGTGTATAAATCTGATCTATATTCATTCTGCTTCTCCGATGGGTGGGGGTCTTTCAGGCTGGGGGCCGCACCATGCGTTTGTTGCATGAACGCATCATACGTGACTTTTTTTAATCTAGCGGTGAATGTTCTCTTCTCTTCTTTCCCCTACTGCACCTTTAAACTATTTGTTCCTGCACATGATGGGTTTACAGTCTAATATTTTAAACCAGGGTTAGGTCCGCAGTGTGTATTGATCACTTCAGGGATCGGTACCCTTTTTCTCTCGTAAATACATGGTGAAGGGGATTACACTATGACCGTGACGTGGTTAATATAATTAGCCCTCACAGCAATATGAGAACAGTTTGGGGTGTCCCTTAGTCCTTGGAGAAGAGGATTATAGGGGGGTAAGCCTCACTCTGACTCCTCCGTGTGTGGGGCTATGTGAGCAGGGCTGGTATCGTTTAGATACTTGTCAGATTGATTCCCCTGCCTGTGACTCTTCTCAGCTCCAGTCTCAGCTGAAATGTTCCGGAGCTTGAAACCCATCCAGGAGACAGGAAATTCTTGGAAACCAGATGTTTGTGTGCAGTAGTGAATTCCCCCCAGGTTGTTCTGCCAATGCTAAAGACCAAATTCTGTCTCAAAAAATTGTCCGAGTTCAACATTTGCTAACGCGTAGCTGGGTGAGATACTCATCCAGTATTTATACTTCTATTGATCCAGAGGAAGGCAAAGAAATAGCCCAGTGAAAAACCATTTGCCAGTTCTTTTTCACAAGAGGGAAAACCATCTCCTCATACTCTATTGTCATAATCTTCTAATTCAGGCGGCCGGGGGACTAATGAATTGGCGAATTTCAGTGACATGCTCTGTGCGTGTATACATCAAGACTACATAGACTCCATCTTTTATTTCATAGACTTTTTTCAGGGACGACGACGACAGATGCTGCAGGTTATAAAATGCGCATTCCCCTTTATGTTAATTCACCACAAGAAAGGTCTAGCTGTGGCCTGCACCTGGAAACGTGGTCTCCTTCCTCTGACCTCAGTGTGGGGTGGGATGGCGATCAGAGGCTAGTGAGAATAGTATAATACTTGTATGTAATGTGAGCCTGCCAGGTGCAACCTTCCTGCGGGGACCTGAGCAGAGAGCGCAGTGAGGATTACACGTGAAACCATCTCAGTGCTGTCCTCGCTCTTATAAACACTGAAGGTCATCGCCTTGTTTTTCCATGGAAATCTCTGGTTACCAATTAAACATTAAAATTAAAGTACATCCCTAATCAACAAACACACATAATGATGTTTTGGAAGCTTGAGGCAGCGCTGTGCGCTCCGATTGTAAGTCACAGGAAGCAGTGACTGGGTGTCCATGCAGAGAGTCGCACGTCGGCCCAATAAGCCAGAGATGGGCTGGGATCTTTATATTTGTCACTAGAATGGTCTTTTCTGCCCTGTTGATGCGAGTTGACGGTTCTCTGCGGCAGCTGAACGCGGCGCTTTAGTGATGCTATGGTAAATATAATTCAGGAAGTATGATGTAATGTGAGAAGTGTATCAATGAAGGACAGCAGTCTGCCATTAAAAGCTTTACAAACAAAGGGGTTGTTGTTGGTATAATGCAGAGGCTGCCAACTCCAGTTAAGGGACACCAACAGGTCTGGTTTTAGGATATCCCTGCTTCAGCACAGGTGGCTCAATCGGTGACTGCGCCACCTTTTGAGCCTCCTGTGCTGAAGCAGGGATATCCTGAAAACTGGCCTGTTGGTGGCCCTTGAGGACTGGAGTTGGCAGCCCCTGGTATAATGCATTGATTAACATGCAGTGCGTGTGATAAGGTGTTGAATAGAAAGTGGACCAATTTAGTATCTATATATTGTTTCAGGGCTGGGATAAAATGCAACGCACCATGTGTTCTTTGCAAGGCGATGAGTTATTTTCCACCGTGGATGGGGGTTCAGAGATCCCTCATATATTCTGTCCCTCATGTCTGTCTACTGCTTATAATGAGGATGTTTTGACTAGAGAGGTGATCGATGGCTGTGCTCTGTAGTTTGTGGGAGTGAGTGGGGCTTTGTGCACACCCCCGCATGCCTGGACAGGCCCCGCTCTCTTGGTGGATTCCGTGGGGTTTGTATCATCGCATTCCTGCTGCAGGTGCAGCCTGGTTTTGCTACAATGGGTACGTAGTCTTGGTTTGCATCTTAGTAACGCTAATCATTGTTTTATTCCTCTCCAGTGGGCAAACTGAATGTGCGTGTGTGTGTTTGTGTGCGTGTACGGCATGTAAATGGATACGTGTGTGTGTTTGTGTGTGGTATGTTTGCATGTACGAGGGCGTGTGTGTGTTGTGTGCATGTTGTATGTACGAGGGCAGGTATGTGTTACACATGTGCCCTTGTTCATGCAACACACACCTGCTCCTGTATGTGTGTGTTGCATGTACATGGGCACGTTTCCGTGTGTGTGTATTGGCATGTAACTTTGCTCCTTGTAAATCCCCCAAAAGACTTGTTTTGAGCCCAGGAGGGTGTGTGTGGGAAGGGGGAGGGAGCTGCTTTTATCCCGAAGCCCAGATCGGAAGATAACCGTTACCCTTTTTTGCTTCTCCTTGGTCGCCACACTTCCTGCTGATTGCTGAGCTCATCATGTTTACAAACCGGCTCAGGATGAAGCGGTTAAACTGCACTCCAAGAATTGCCCAATCTTCCTGTCTTCTCAGAATGTTTCTTTGTGCCATCAGAGAGCAGACACAACCCAGGACTAGTTGCATAACCTCCTGGAACTAGTCTGTGCAGACGTCCGCTGCTCTCCACACATTGCAGGAAGAGGAAGCTTCCAGTCTGTGTGTAACAATCAACACTTTCATGTGTCTATTCTTGTTTTGCACACAATGCAATTACAGTACAAGTTATATAATAAAAATACTACAGATGGGATAAGGGCATCAGGAGATAAATATAACATTGGGGAAAATAAGTCCCTGCCCCGAGAGTTTATATATGAGACTCACAAACCAATGAGGCCTCTGACACTTAGATCACCCCTAAAACAGTCCGATGCTCTGCAATGTACTTGATAACCTTGGGGCTTCCCCAGGGCATTGCATTGATCAGTCTGTAACCTCAGGGCTTTCCCTGGGTATTGACTGGTCTGTATTAGATTGTAGGAAAGACAATTTTGATGGTATCATTTTTACCCAACCATTGCAGGTGTCATTTCTATCCAACCATGGCATGTCTATCAGAGGTTTGCAACCTTTTTTGGTTAAGGAACCCAATAACTATATTGTGAAATTCTGAGGAACCCCCAACACTCTCTAATAGCGCGTCTGAGATCCGATGCATTGTAAGGAACCCCAACCCTCTCTAATAGCGCGTCTGAGATTCGATGCATTGTAAGGAACCCCAACCCTCTCTAATAGCGCGTCTGAGATCCGATGCATTGTAAGGAACCCCAACCCTCTCTAATAGCGCGTCTGAGATTCGATGCATTGTAAGGAACCCCAACCCTCTCTAATAGCGCGCCTGAGATCAGATATATTGTAGATTCTTCTGTATTTGGTACAATTTTCAAATGACCCGAAAATTGCAGGGAACCCTTTAGGGACACCCAAGGGTACCTAGGAACCCTGGTTGAAAAACACTGCTGTATATAAACATTTCATGGTAGAAAAGTGAGTTGCAGTGTAACTGCAGTGCAGCTGTCACGATGTGTCTAGTAAAATGAAGCACCCCTCGGTGTGTCTGTGAGACATTAGAATGACCCCCCAGAGTCACCTACTCCCACTCCTGGAAAGTGTATGGTTCTTCATTTGCATATTCACAGCAAGTTTATGGGAGGAGGTATCGGAGATCTCTCACCCCCAATAGATTAGTGAGGGATTATCCACACCCTAGAGAGGGGTTTCTTTTAAGATGATAATGCTCTTTTGTGATGTGTCTTGTGTTGATGTTGTCTCCTGAGAGCTAAGCTCTGCAGACCCTTCTCCTAAGCATCTGACTGTCCATGGGCTGTCAGGAGAACAGTGAACATGAAGGGAGTCTGAGCCTGTGTGTGGGGGAGAGGAGATTAGTGGGTTTGTGGATTGTGTGTATCCCCTGGGGTTATTTTGGGAATCGTCACGTGCTCTTGGGACCTCTGTGGTATCTATACTTTAACATCTTCTCTGCAGCTGTTTTCTGTGTGTTAATTCAGTATACTCTGGAGAATCCCCGTGTTCATATCTTCTGTTGTTGCAAGCTTTTTGAGACTGCACATTTAGGGGAAGACATCCCTTGTTGTGGTCTCCCTGCGCGCGCTCTCTCCTTGCGCTGCGACTCTTGGGAATATATCTACCTACTGTGTCTGTATATTTCCCAGCACGCACACACCCTAGACGGGCTCACTTCTCTCCCTACGCTGCATGCCCTCTCTGCTCGTTTTCTCTTTATCAGGGGCGGTTTTCAGGCTGCCTGCGTCACACAATAGTAGTAAAGGAAAGAGGTGCTGACATCTTCAGTGATAAATGGGAACTGATCATTTCCCCTAGGCAATCGCTCTTTATCTGATTGATCCAAATGTAATAATTCTGCAGTCTCTTTCCAAGCAGCTTAGAATCAATAACCCCTGCAGTGCTAGAGGAGCAGTGCAGCAGTAACCCCTGCAGTGCCAGAGGAGCAGTGCAGCAGTAACCCCTGCAGTGCTAGAGGAGCAGTGCAGCAGTAACCCCTGCAGTGCCAGAGGAGCAGTGCAGCAGTAACCCCTGCAGTGCCAGAGGCGCAGTGCAGCAGTAACCCCCGCAGTGCAGCAGTGACCCCCGCAATGCCAGAGGCGCAGTGCAGCAGTGACCCCCGCAATGCCAGAGGCGCAGTGCAGCAGTGACCCCCGCAATGCCAGAGGCGCAGTGCAGCAGTAACCCCTGCAGTGCCAGAGGCGCAGTGCAGCAGTAACCCCTGCAGTGCCAGAGGCGCAGTGCAGCAGTAACCCCCGCAGTGCCAGAGGCGCAGTGCAGCAGTGACCCCCGCAATACCAGAGGCGCAGTGCAGCAGTAACTCCCGTACTGCCAGAGGCGCAGTGCTAGCCCTTGTTTGAGCTGCCGCGTGCCCCACCCAAAAGGGTTAAAGATATTTAAATATGAAATCTCTAAACGGTGTGTGTGTCTATGTCTATGTTGGTCCTCTTGTCCATGTGGTGAGTAGAGGTTATGTGTATTTCTATGCATCCTATCTATCTGTGTCTGCAGCTGAAGGGTCAGATTCTCACTGCTTATCTCTGCCCTTGTCTCTGTGCTTCAGGTTATTCTCACCTGGCCGGCAGCCTGTATCCTTCCTACATTCCCCTGAGTCACCTGGAGCCTGTGGGCAGTGGGAGCCCCCTGCTGGCTCAGCTGGGGCAGCACAGTCTGTTCGAGTCACAGAAAGGTAAGTGCTGGTCCCGTGGCTGGTGACAGGGTAACACCTTGGTACAGGTGACATGGCATTGCAGGCTCCTCTGCCAACAAAGGGGTTAATACTATTCTAGTCTTCATCAGCCGCTGCTTCTTCGAGAAAAGAGCAGTGAAAACAGCCCAGTTTCTGTATGACACACAGATTCTGGCCAGCTGTCTTCTGCCCCATAGTAATGACCAGAGGCATGGTAAACGGGAGGAATTAGGGCTGCAGAATCTGTCATTGACCCCCCAGATGCACCTTGCTGTCCCTGCAGCCCAGATGCAGCCTTATTAGCAGGGCCCTGAGCATGTTTTTCTGGGGTTTCTTGCTGTTCTGAATGAAGCACAGTATCACCACTTAAACTATTATTATTATTATTATTTTTATATCACATGGTGATTCACAGGGCAAACGTAAAGTGAAATTAAAACGAACGCCACTTGCAATTTGGGCACAAGATAATCCATACCTCCAGAGACTTTGCAATGCAAATGATAAGTGAAGTGCAAAGCCCTAAACTTTGATTATTGAGCGCCCTGTGCAGAGCCAGCGGCACACACCCAATTACTGGAACAAAGGTTGACTGAAGCGTCTAGTACTAAAACCCCTATTACTTATAGGAAGCTGATACTTTGGCTATTGTGTAATGAATTTCATTTACTTCCCATTGGGTTGGTAATGGAGGCATTTGGTGCCACTGCACGGGTTTCATTGTTTCCTATATTTCTTTTGTAGATGGGTATTACTTATCGGGCCATGCTGGACAGTCGGCCTTACACCCCCAAACGTCCATGTCCAGGGCGCCGGCCAATCAGACGCAAAGCACCCACCTGCGCGAGAAGGACCTGGCCGGACAGTCTCACAAGAGCTCCACCAAGGACTCTAAGGAGAGAGTTTGCAGGAACGAGCTCGTGTTGCCCTCTTCCAGGAAGGATGGGCGACTGAAGGATGAGCTACGGACTCGTAGTGTGGTCGATCTTACCCTGGATACTAAACTTGAGGGGGAGAGAAAGCTGGGTGGGTTGGAGAGGGTGTCTAAGGTAGGGGAACGGCTCTCCCCGTTCCTCTCTGAGCACGTGCCAAACCGTGGGTCAAGCAGTGGGGACACAAAGTCCAAGAACCCTCTGCAGACGTCTCTGCTGAGTAACTGTAATGCTGGGGGGGATCCACTGGCCAAAGCTCTGGGCTCTGAGCAGGACAGATGTGCCAAGGACACCAACAGACATGATGAGAACATGAGGCCTTCGGCTCATATGCACTTGGACCGAGCTAAGCGCTGCGACACTGTCGTGTCCACAGCTGGCACTTTGCACATGTCGTGCAGCTGTCCCTCCTCACACCCTTCACAGCCGCCTAGTAAAATAGTTCCCTGCTCCACATTCCCTCCACAGCCCGTCCATTCTGCCATGTACACCATCTTCCCGCCGGCCAAAGAGTCTGGGAGGGAGCACAAGGTCATTGCACCCACCTTCGTGCCTTCAGTTGAGGCCTACGATGAGCGGAACGGACCTATACAAATTGCTTCCCAGGCCCGAGACCTCAAGGGTAAGGATGGAAGCAAAGCCGGAATGATGCACTCCCCCGGAGAGAGGTCTGACGTGTCTCGGCATCTCCTGCCTCAGGATTTCTCTTCTAATGGCGAGGCCAAGAGGGTGGAGGCTGTGAGGGAGAAGGGTTCTGTAATACGGTCCAGCTCCACACTCAAGCGTCCGACAGCCTCCGACCCCTTGAACCGACCTGGACTCGTCTCTCCAGAGAACAGGGACTTGATCACCTCCAAAGACAACGACCCACGCCCTTGTGAGCGAGGGCAGTGGGCTAAGGAAGCGTGCAAGGTGTACGGGGCGATTGACTCCCCACGGCAGCATGTGGATCATTCCAAGATGAAGCTGCCGGAGCAGAAGTGGAAGCCGTTCGAAATGGGGAACTTTGCCACCACACAGATGGCTGTTCTGGCGGCACAACATTCCCAGGCCAGCCGCGCAGAGGAGGAAGCCAAGAAGGTTTATCTGGACTCTACCAACCTCTCTAGGCCCTCGGGCAGCTGCCGGGCCAGTGCTGAGGCTCTACACCCCTCCACTCATGGTGAGGGCTCCGCCATGCAGAACCTTATTAAGTACAGTGGCAGCTTTGCCAAGGAGGCAGCTGCACGGCAGAGCAGTGGCAAGAAAAGCCCGTTTGGGGGTCTCGGGAACATGAAGTCTGACACGTCGCAGCTAAGCGCTGCCAAAATCCAGCAGTGCCTGTCACAGCAGGGGGGGAAGAACCTGAAGTGGGACCCCGAAAGGCCGGAGAGTGCCAAATCATTTGGGCGGGAGAGTATGGGCCCCCAGGGAGAGGTGGAGGTCCGGCACCCGCCTGTGGGCATTGCAGTGGCTGTCGCACGGCAAAAGGACAACAGCGGAAGTAAAATAAGCTCTTCTAAAGGTAGGACACTGATATCTGTGGCAGTTGCTTGTTTGTCCCTGTGTGAGAGCCCCTGACCTGCATAATGCATGAGCGGCTTTCAGAATATCCCCTTCCTGCTCCTTGAACTAACATAATGTAAGGGCGAGAATTTCTGCGCCTCTCCTCCATGTTCCTAATGCACATCCCCTTGCCAGGTCTGCGGTGTTGGTTTTTCTATGGTTTCCCCGCGGTAATGGTTCCGATGTTGGTGTGCAGAGGTCAGCAGCTGTAATTCTTGGTAGGCTCCGATATTGTTCATATGGTCTTTAGACAAAGATTAAAGCGTTGGAGCAGTTGGTTGGCTTTACTTGTTTTTGCTTCGTCTTTCAGTGTTCATTTTCATGACTCCAATTAGCGGATCACGTGTGCTGCCCATAATCCGTGTCAGTGTTGGATAGACCAGGGGGGCTCAACCTCAGTCCTCAAGCCCCCCATAACATGTCAGGTTTTCAGGATATCCCAACTTCAGCACAGGTGGATTGAGCCTCCTGTGCTGAAGCAGGGATATCCTGAAAACCTGACCTGTTGGGGGAGGGGGGGGGCTTGATGACTGGTGTTGAGCACCCTGGGATAGAATGATTGTTTACAAACGGAATACGCTCAGCTGAAGTTCACTCCGTGTATTTTTAGTATGTTTCCTTTTTCATGCTGCTCATCGGGTACCTGAGCTTTGAATTTATGTTATTAATATCTGACTAATCGGCTGGTAATATATTCTTAATTCAATTCAAATACTCCTAGCCTGGACGTGGAATATGTCCACTTGACATTCTGTCTGGAGTCCACTATGTGGCGCTGTAAGTCATGTCAAATGTACTGGTTCACATCGCATAGTGCTTGGGATGTATGGGACCTCGTGAGGAGGGATGATAGAGTTGGATGGTCGGCTTAGTAAGCTCAGACTGAATTAATGTTTTTTCAATCACTATCCAAATAAAACATATATATATATATATATATATATAATCTATATATTATGAATCAGGGGGTCTCGGGAGGTTAAAGCCGTTAATTTCAGCTCCGGAGATACTTACCTGGGAATTAGGTGCCAGGAGCCGCTCCCTGATGCCAGGGTTCACAATATGTCCACTCTTCAGATATTTCCCAGCCTACGGGCCAATAGGAATCCGTGATGTCAAATGTGCAGCTTCCTATTGGCCCATGTGACGTGGGAGCTTCATACTTGAAAGCCCTGCGTGCTGAGCTGGAGCAGCTACCGGCACCTACTGTGGAGGCATGTATCTCCGGAAGCAGGGGGTTCCTGGGGCTGGAATCGGGCTTCAGCACCAGAGACCCCCTGCTTCAATTCAATATTTAAAAACATAATTTGCTGTCTTGGGTTGCTCCTTTTTTTAAATAGGAGAAATGTTTGATCCAGGTCATGGGGAACCTATAGGGAGGGAATTTGTTCTTTCAGATATGAGGTTTGGAGCAATCACTATAAATGGAGTAAGCATAAAACAACTCTGAAAGTGTTCATTTACAGTCCTGTTAGAGGTGGTCCAATAAAAAGAAAATCTTTTTTGTAGTGTTAATATATGCCACCTTTGATTACCTTTTATTGAAAACGAATTACCGAAACTGCCGATCGATTTGTTGTCCCGTGATCCTGCTTCTCACGGTTCACTAAATGGCCGCCTTTCAGTTTCAATCAATTTTTCAGTCAGTGTAACTCAGCAGCTACAATGTATTCTTATATTTCTAAGGTAACATTATCTATTGTTACAGGTACCAGCTCAATCTGCTGGGAATATTGGCAACAAATTATCACAAACAGAACAGTGTTGCACAGATTTTGCACTGCTGGGCAGGTGGGCTAAACCCTGCTTTAGAAATCAAAGGATACTTTAAAACTCATTAAAAATGGCATTAAGAGATTAAAGCTGCAGTTCAGTCTTTTTTTTTTTTTTTTTAATTTTTTTTTTTTTTACTTCAATAGTTTCATGTGGGCAATCTCTAATTACCTAAAGAACTGCATAGCTGCCGGTCAATTCGTTCTCCGTCTATTGATCGGCAAAGTTTGGCGACATCTTTAAATATGGGGAATGTAAATCATTGCTATAGGAACAAGCATGCTTGTTAAAATAGAATACAAGAAAATTGGTCTTTCAAAGTTGTTTTTTTGTAAAACAGAAAATGCTAAAAGTATTTTTTCTTGCTACAGAACTGATTTATTAAAAAAAAAACCACACATGCAGGATATTGACTGAACTGCAGCTTTAATTGTTTTTTATAGTCGTATCTAATACAACCGAACAGATTTATTAATTTATGTAAAAAACACTTGGAATAAAAAGCCAAATACAGTCCCAGCACCGGCGGATACACCGTTTAGGAAAAGAGTCACAGCTGTATTAGAACTTCCATGTGACACACACGGGGATGGAATTTATCAGAATAAAAGATTGCTACATAGATTTATTTTGTGTAAAACTGTACTCTCACTTGAGGTCAGAATTCTCTTCTCATAAAACTGTAGTCACGTTGTTTTTTCTTCCTATTGAAATATATAAATATATATTCCTTTTCCCAAATATTGAACAATTATTTGTTGGCCTCCCTTGTCTATTTAAGAAACGAAAATCATATTATTTTAGGTAAATATTGTTTAGGTTTATCCATGAATATTACATCAATGTTTGTTTCAGGCCATTACATGTATTTGGACCAAGATGAGGTTGACATAGATGCAATTGTCATACACACAGCTGTGCAAACCCCCGGTGTATATACTAAAAAACAAAACAAAGAGACCTGCGAGGTTTCACTAATTACATTTATAATGATCATTCCTGCAGGTCCATTAAAGCTGTCCGAACCTACAATCAATAAATCTGCCCCAGAGCAAATGCAGCTCCTGGGGCTTTGAGTGAGATAATCCCTTCTGGGAATGGGACGCTCCGAGCAGGTTCCCCCTTTCCGCAAGCCGTGACCGTTATAACAGAGGCAGTCTAATAACCCTGTGCCGTTAGGGCAGGACCTGGTCTAATTAAAGCCCCACGCGATTATCTGCTGGCCGCCTGTCCGTTCCCAGCCTGTGATATTACAGGCAGCGGGTTGTTCAGCCTGTGAGCCGGCTCCTGCCAGCTTGTATTAAATGCAATTTACTGAGGGGGACTAAAAAGCTAAAACACGGGTGGAATTCTAAGAGGCCTCTGCATCTGTTGCTAAGCAACGGAGTTGGTTGGGTGCATAAAATAATGGCCCGGGTGACCCCTGCCCCTTGTGCCTGGGGCTGTTTCTAATAACATTAGCTTGCTCCCTGCGAGTGGAGAGGGTTGGAATTTGCAGGCCTTTTCAGGCACACAGAGCTGGCTTTACATGACTAATCTGTAATGTTTCTCCAGCAAAATGCCCGGGTTTAGTGCTAGGCCTGGGTTGCCATGGAGACCGGGGCTGCAGTGTTGCCTCTGCATAATTGATTTGGACTGTGTAAGCGGTGCGTGCGTCATGTAATATACGGACAGAATGTGCATTCAGCAGAGACAATAACACTTCTGTACGGCAAATGAATCACCTTGTTTGGGGAGCTGGGGAAAAAAACGCATACGCAGAACAGCATTAAACCTTCCCCTGCCAATGAATCTGTAAAGCAAAACAGCAGCTGCATGTGGGAGAAACTGCGGTTTCCAGCAAATGTAGAGAGGAACGGTGGGAATAAACACACTACAATGTGCAGGCGAGCCCCCAAACCTGACATCCCATGGTGCTGGGTAAAACATAAGAAATTGTGCGTGTGTGTATATGCACACGCTCACACCCCCCCTCCCATGGGGGGTATGCATTTGAAGGCCCATGTTTCCAAATATTGTGTGGGATTTAATCTCTGTTTCCAGTCTTCACACGATTTGGGGCCGTTCTCCTCGCAGGTTTTGTGGATTGTACGGGATGTTGACCGTCTCAAAATGAGTTTTTGTATAACGTCAGAGGGCACAGCCTGATTTTAGAGGCAGCAAAGCATTGGAAACGCTCCCTGGCAATGTGGCCTTTCTGCCACATTCACGACGTGCGCATGGGCTGGTGCTGCGTTCTGTGCTTGGATACAGGGAGCAGTTTTGGGAGTAGGAGTAGTAATTGCTTTTGTACAAGTTGCTGGGATGTTGTCTCTTCCTATCATTTTTCTCTTCCCTTTCCTCAATAAAACATCTCTCCTGAATGGCTGTAAATTGACCCGAGGAGTCCCGGTGCTGCTTATCACTTGGTACATCAGATTCGCACGTCTGATGAAGATCGTTGGAAACCATCAAAAGCTGGAGGTGTTAATATTCTCGTGTGTCAGGTACAATCCTGGGTCATAACACCTGTCACCCTTTTTATTACAGGGATGGGGCGCGCAGAAGAGGAGAGCGGGGATGAGCGTGTCCGGCACCGTGATGAGCGGCTGCTGGTGGGGCGTTTGGACCGGGAGCAGGAGAAGTTGCTTCGGTGAGCGCAGTAACCAAAAGATCTCTGGATATATCTATATATCTGGGGTGGCATTTTCATAGGCGCCTGGTCGACCATTCACATAAAACATAGTCTCTTGTGCCTGTGTTGTTCCGTATTGCTCAACACAGGGAGGGGAGAGAAGGAAGTGAAGTCCAGTGAGTGTGTCAGACTGTGACACACACACACAGCTGCCGACGGGGGGCAAGTTTTAGGAATCAAAGTTGGTGGGGGGTAAGAGAGATCGAAAGAGGTCTGCCACGAGCAATCCCCCCCTCCTCAACAAAAAGTTGGCTCCTAGAAATTCTAGCTGGCTCCTTAGTTAATGTTTGTCTCCACCCCTGAAGTTATGGTGAGTAAAAAGGAGACGACAACCCTCCACCATGCAGTGTAGAGCGACACAAAGTATAATCTGTGAGCACATTCACATGTCTGACAGGTCCACAGCCCTGCCTTTCCCCATTATCTCTGGCATACAATGCTTTCACTGCAGCCAGGGATTCTGGGAAATGATATGCAAATGAGCACCCAATGTCACCTTTTGCTTCTTGCCCATTTTAACATGTAAGCTTACTCCTGCTATATTACACAGCCTTTCCAGCACAGCCAGGGTTAATGAAGTGCAGAGCCAGTAACCCTACTCACAGACAGTAGTTCCCAAATGTTGGGTCTCCATCAGTGGGGCGTTGGCTAACACGGCTTTGCAATGTGAAGCTGGCCATTGCTACAACCAGACACACAGTCAATTATTGAGAGTAAAAAAACGTTCTCGTTTGCATGTCAATACCCAGAATCCCAGTGGAAGCATTGTATGCCAAGAAACAACGGGGGAAGGTAGGTTTGTGGACCTGTCTGAGACGTGAAAGTGCTCGCAAGTGGTTTGCCATCTCTAGAGCAGGGGTGACCAACTCCAGTCCTCAAGGGCCACCAACAGGTCAGGTTTTCAGGATATCCCTGCTTCATCACAGGTGGCTTAGTGATGACTGCACCTCCTGTGAAGGAGTATCCCTGGCTTGTTGGTGGCCCTTGAGGGCTGGAGTTGGCCGCCCCTGCTCTAGGGATGGATCTGTACTCTCTAAGTGAGAGAGCCTCTTGATTGGCTGTGCGTAACGAGACTGTGTGTCGCCATATGCATCTCCTGGCCAGTGATGGTGCGACTAGAATGTCTGACGCTGTGTTTTTTGGGGTTCTCTGAGCAGGGAAAGCAAGGAGCTGGCAGACTTTGCTCGGATGCACCCGGCAGGATATGCCACTAACGGAATCAATTCTAACCTGATGGTGACAGGAGGGCCGGCTCTGACCGCCTCCGGACGCTGGCCAGCTGACCCCACCTCGCACTTAGCAGCCCATCCCTGGCTACCTAGGGGGGCTACCCCCTCCATGTGGCTTGCTGGCCACCCATACGGTAAGCACCAGCAGGAGAAGATGTTGACTTTGTCTGAGCTAATCCTCAACAAACGAGTGAACACTTTCTATACTGTACCCAAATCTGCTGTTTTTCTTATGGGTTTGTGTATTGTGATTCTCTTGCCCCCCAACTCTGTTCTGTGTGCCACTGTAGCCATGGTTAGTGGCAGCTCTCAGATGGGACCCTCTACCAGTGGTGATAGGATCAATATCCTCTGGATTTTCCTCTCCAGGTTTGACCCACCCGTCCCTACACCAGGGAATGAGCCATGCGTTCCCCCCGGGGATAGCCGCTTCCCTCCCATCTGCTTATCATTTTGCCAGAGACCCGCAGTCTGGGCAGATTTTGGTGATTCCGACTGAGCAGATACCGCACTTTGGTATGTATATGAGGGGGCCTGTGCCTGTGCGTGTGCGTGTGCGTGTGTGTGTATTACTGTGTGTGTAACCGGTTCTCTCCCTGGCTCCCTCTCAGCAGAGATACTGGACCGGGGGCCCCCTCTCTGGCCGGCTCTCTACACACCAACACGCAGCTCTCTCCAACACGCACATCAGCTCCAGTTCTTATCCCAGCAGCAGCTGCTGCGGCAACACGAACTCTACATGCTGCAGCAGCAGGCGGCGCACGCCATGGAATTGCAGAGGAGCGCACAGCTGGATGCCATGGAATTGCAGAGGAGCGCGCAGCTGGACGCCATGGAATTTCAGAGAAGTGCGCAGCTGGACGCCATGGAGCTGCAGAGGAGCGTACAGCTGGATGCCATAGAGTTGCAGAGGAGCGCACAGCTAGCGGTAAGGGGGGTAATGGCCTGATGTGTAGAAATGAAGGTTGGGGGCTCTGTCCAGTGACTCACAGCGAGGGTTGTAGAGACTGTGACCACATCATGTCAATCTGGGCCAAAATTGGCAAAACCAAATGTCACATGTCCCCATTTGAAAGGTGCAGTTTCCCAGAAAGCGCCATTAAAGAAAGACATCCCAAAAATACATTCTGTGTTCTCATTTTTAGAAATACTTCAATAATGTTTCACTATTTCCCATCACCAAAAATCGCCAGCATTTTACAGTCCTCCCCCACCGAGATGGCGGTGGTAGTAGATGCCTCTGGGCGTTCCATAGTGTTTGCAGAGAATACAATGAGCATAAAAAAGCTAAACCGAAACAAAGCATCAGCACCTGCTAACTATATCTGTAATTTAGTGGATTAGATGAGAGGGCACTAACCGATATCTTTTATTTATACTGTAGGCCCAATACAGCTCTCCTGTTTCTGATGTTTCCCAGTGCAGATACTCGGTCCATATCATTCATGCTAAGAGCAGTGGGTGTTCACGTAGATATGATGAGGAAGGGCATGTTTAGCCTTTTCTTGGGGTGCACAGGGTAAGGAGTGTCTCTACTCTGCATCTTCATTCAGGAGCGGATAAAATTGAGCGAGCATCAGGCAGAGATGGAGGACAAAGCTCAGAAACGGACTTCAGAGACCAGTAAACAGAGCTCGGTGTCCCACTCAAGGCTGCTGCAGAGGAAAATCCTCTCTCCATCTGTCTCTGCTTCGTACAGCAAAGCACTCAGCCCTCTTCCTCTTTCCCTGAGACCATCGCCGGTGCTGAAAACGGAGGCTGTGCACAAGCTAGAAGAGCCGGCACCACAGCAATCGTACGCTTACCCTGCCACTCCGAATTCTCACCCGTCCAGCCCGCCCCCCGCGTCCCATCCACCTCCTGCCACTGTGATACTCGCCAAAGAGGAGGCCCTCGAAGAAGAGGCAGAGAAGAAAGATATGGACATGGCGAAGGCCGTCTCATCCCCATTCCAAGGTCCGTTCCCAGGTAATGAGACTCGGTTTTCGCCGCTTATTAACTGTGCTGAACCTACATGCAAGTTCCCATTAGATAATGCTGCACATGGCGTTGCATAGGTTTTCAGAGGCCTCTCTTCAGATTGACACACTGACTGCTTCATGCAGCGTGTGAGGCTGCTTAACCATTCCATGTAACTTCATATCTTCTCAACTGGGTGTGGGGAAAAGAAAGATGGCACATCATTCTTGAGCATATTTAATGCTCTGACACACACAAGTCCTTAACACTATTTATTTTGTTTCCAGAGATCTCTCCAGGATACCCATTCGAGTCTCTCTCTCCCTCGTTCAGACAGCATTACCCATACCTGCTCCAGCCGACAGCTGCTACAGATGCAGACGGTTTGGCTCCTGATGTCCCGCTACCAGCCGAAAGCTCTGATCACATGGAAACAACTTCAGAGTTGAGGCCCACCAACCTGGTCTGCTCAGAGGGTTTGAAGCCCCCAGTTCTTGTTGCAGAAGCGGAGCCCTTTGGGTGCACGGTGAAGGCTGAGGAGGATGAGACACAGGAAGCTGCTTGTGCTCAGAGGATTGAGGTCCAGAATGTGGGAGCGATTAGAGCAGAAGACCTGGACTGTCACAGTGTTCTTCTGCAGGAGAATGAGTCTTCAAGCATAGGAGAGGAAGAGCACCCAGGTTGGCAGAAGTGCCAGGCAGCCTGTCCCTCTGAAACCGATGCTGAAACTGGCAAAGAGACATGTTCAACTCAGACAGACTTCAGCAACACGTTCAACCAGATTGACGATGACCAGGTGAATCTGGACTTCACGCCCAAGGACCATGAAATGTCTTGCAGAACAAATGTGATAAGAGACATGAATGTATTTAGAAATAATGAATGTACCAGTACAGCACTGGAGGGCACAGAGTCTGTGCCCGACACTCCCTATAGTGGAGGAAAGGACATGCCATATGAACTCTCCAGCATGGTCTCCTTGGACATCAAATACGAGGATCCCTTGGCTGGTATGAATGCTCTGGTGGCTGCGACAGAGATGCCACAGGCCTGCTCTTTTTTGCCCACGACCACCGTAATGCTGACTGCTGATCCACCGGCGGATTCCGTTCAACTGCAGGGGATCACCCTCCTGAGTGAAATTGCGGAGATCGAGCTGGAGAAAAGAAAACAGGAAATGCAGAGTAAGTGGTGGTTGTGTGAAAGACTGTGTTGTAGCCGCCCTGTATCCAGAAGAGTCGGACATGTGTCTGTGCAAACCCTGGTCACTGCCACAAGTTCAAATGAAATAGATAGTTTAGATGGCTTGGCACACAAGCGCTTTTGTAACCGGTTGCCAAGATGTCACAGAGCCAAATGCGTAAAACTCCCAGGGAGCCTGTATTGTACCATGGTGCAGCTGCCTCTTCCAGGCCGACCTGGGGGTGGTGTGGGGAGCCAGGACCAATGCTTAACTTTGCTTCTCCTTTATATTGCAGGCCTGCAGAACTGCCATGTGCGTGCCTCCCTGGAGAGCTTGCTGGCTGCCAGCACCCAGATGTTGATGGAGGTCCTTTCGTGCCCGATCCTGGACCGTTTGAAAGTAGAATCTATTCGGTTGCCTCGAGAGCTGAACCCAGACAAGAAGTACAGCTGGATGCAAAAAAAGGATGAGCCTGTGAGTGGCGGATCTGTCATTTTGTTTATGAATGAGCTGGGTGTCCGGAGTGAAGTTGTGATGGCTTTTGTGGACCAGGATTGTTTTCTACACAGATGTGGACATTAGAGGAGACCTGATTTTGTTACTGGGCAGAAGTAATGTTGCTGATTTAAAAGGTCTGGAAAGCACAGCGCCCAATCCCTGGCCCCATCCTGACACCCTCTCAGACCAGATCATACTAATATTACAGTCGTCTCATTATCTGGTTAGACACCAATACACCTTCAAGTTACATTTTGGTCTTGTGCACCTCAAGTGTATTGTGGTGATTAAAATAATTCCATTCTGGTTAATAAGCGTCCAAGTGATCAGTGCAAAACCCAAAACGCACCTTTTCACACTTTTGAGGATGGATTTTTGGAATAAAGATAGATGTATATATATTTTTTTTAACGTGGGTGTGTGTGCCACTCGTAGGCTGGTGGGTAGATGCAGGAAGAGGTGTAAGTGCATGAAACATACACTTAGTACTGGCACTGACAAAAGTGGTTGGAAAAGAATAAAATGGGTTTAGTTATTCCATAGAGCACCAATTATCCGATGTTTCGAACCCCAGAGGGAAAAAAGCAAATCTGCTTTACATGTAGTTACTCCAATGTGAGCGCAGTCCTTGTAAAGGGGATAACCTTGTTCTATCTCTCACTAAATCCTTAGATAGCACCCAATGAAAGAGAATCTATTCCCACACTAGATTCTAACACTCCGTTTGAGCGGGGTAAACTTCATCTGTGTTATTTTCACGCTCTCTCGCGCGCTCTCTTGCGCTCTCTCTCGCTCCTTTTGTCTTAGAGATTGTTTTTTTTTTTTTAAGAAATACAGCATTTTATTTCTGTATGTTCTACACATTGTTCTAAAACGCACATCCAATCTGTCATTGTATCAGCTACGTGAGTCATTTGCATTTAAGTGAACCACGGCAGGGGAAGGAGGTGTTTCTCTGGAGAAGCACAATTACCTCTCACTGTACTGATAAACTATATAAATACTTTTAAAGCGGCAATACTACTTTCCCCTTTTAATATGTAAAGCTTGTGACCATGTATAACTACATTCTTGCCTCAGCTGGCAATCGTTTGGTGCTCCTGTTATAAATCTGTAAAAATACTGATTGTGTGCCCAACTAAATGGCCGCCTTTCAGTTTCAATCAATCTTTCAGTCAGTGTAACTCAGCAGCTACAGTGTACCCTTTTATTACTAAGAGAACATTATCTACTGTTACAGCTTGCAGCTCAAACTGCTGAGAACATTGGCTACAAATTATCCCAAACAGGAAAGGGTTACAAAGCTCTTGCACTGCTGGGGAGGTGGGATAAAACCTGCTCTAGAAATCCAAGGATGCTCAGTATATTAAAACTCATTAAAAATGGCATTGAGAATTGGGGGAAAAAAAACAATAGTCTCTTATACAGCAGGGCCCCGCTTCTCGGCGCTTCGCTTTTCGGCGATACGGCGGCACCGAGAAGGGGGCCGCCATGTTGGATAGTACGCCGCGCAGAACGGGCGGGTGCGCCCGGCGCGCATGCGCAGACCGTAGTCTGCACGTGCATCATGTATCCTGCGCGTGGAGAACATAGGCCACGCATGCGCAGAACGGCAAAAACTCCTGTCTGCGCATGCACATAACTGAAAATTGCCGGATCCGCTTTCCGGCGATTTTCACTATACGACGGGCCCCTGGAACGGAACCCGCCGTATACCTGGGGCCCTGCTGTACTACAGAACTGATTTTATTAGAAAAAAAAACATTTCACCTTTTTGCTACTTAAAATGAATACACAATAAAATACATGTGAAAAGTTAGTGCATAACTACAGCTCGTGAATATCCAGATTTCTCCAGGGTCACTGTTTCTTAAAGGGTAAAGTTAGAAACCTATTTTTGTGCTACATGAAATATACTTCAGAACGCGAACAATGTTTGAGATATTCTGCTGAGATGAGCACGGGATTGGCTAAATTTAATCGCCCAAACAGACCATTTTCTCACCGGTCTGTGACTCAGAACTTGTAAGGGTATCATCAAAAAAAGGGGCTTGCATGCGTGTGCTGTGTGATTCCTGATTGTGTATCTTGTGAGGCAAAAAGTAGGTTCTGTATAGCTGTGCGAGGTCCATAAAGTGATGTTCTTTCCAAGCAGATGTTTTCCATCAAGTCTGCCATTGAGAACATGGACTCCTTGGAACTGGATTACAGAATGAGGCTGGCTGAGTTGCAGAGGCGGTACAAGGAGAAACAGAGGGAGCTGGCCAAGCTGCAGAGGCACAGGGACTCGGAGTAAGTTACATTGTTGCACTTGTTCTGGAACACCTTGCAAGTTACATTGTTGCACTTGTTCTGGAACACCTTGCAAGTTACATTGTTACACTTGTTCTAGGTTCGGGAATATCCTAGTAGATTACGATTTACACTTGTTTTTGGAGCCCCGAGTTCGTCTGATTGCACAGTTCGCGTGTTTTAATAAAGCACAGGAACGTGGCCAGTTTGGGGTTGTGGCTTGCGCCTGTTCACGATCTATATTGGAAGTCTGATTTGTAAGGAGTTCTTGGGTTTTGCCCTGAGACGAGTCTTCCCAACGCACAGGTAGACATCCTGAAGAGGAGGCAGACTTACTTGACATAAAAGTATCCTGACTTCTAGTTTTTTCTTCTGGCCCCTGGGCTATAGTAACAGTGAGTTATTTTTAGGGAGAAGCGTGATGAGAAGAGTAGGAGCTTGGGAAGAAGAGGCCCTGGGAGGCCCAGGAAGAGGAAGCACGGAACCAGTGCTCTATCTCCCCCGCTGGAGAGAGGGAAGAGTCACAGCAAGAGCAGAAAGTAAGGCTGTACCCTCGAGAGGGCAGCAAATGTAACGTAACAGACATCATGGGCCATGTTTACTAAGCAATGTTAAGTCATGAGGTCCATTGGAGTGAATGGCTTTCAATGTCTCTTACGACTGGGCACTGCTTAATAAATATGGCCTTGACTGGCTGTGTATCTGCTGCTGGGGCAATTCTCAGGGCAGTTTCTGGGTAATGTGGTGAACGTTTTCTGGCTATGAAAGATGCTGCTGTTTTCCAATGCTAAAGTCACAGTGAAAGACATGTTACCACTGAGACTAGGCCTCCTCTAGGGAGATGAACCTGATCACAGCTCTCCCAGCACCGAAAGGGGTTAATGTAATCTGATGTGCACATGTATTTCACAGCTTTGGGTGATCATTAGGAGAGCCCACAAAAATCTCTTAATATGACCCCATGCAATAAGATAACGGACACAAAAAGTACCAGTCTGAAAGTGGATTTTATTCCTAAGCCCTCCCAGTGTATCCCACCGGAGCAGCGAGAGGCTGAGAGTCTACATGGTTTTCTAGGGAAAAACATAGCATTTTTTTATGCAATACTAAAAACTGGGTTTTCTTGTGGGGGGGGGGGGGGGTTGTGATGCCTTGTTTTGGACCAACATAAGTCTTTTTATAGGTGAAACTTGTACATGACATCTGACGACCTCTCCTATTTAGTTCATGAAAGGATCACTGCAAACTGTGGCTTTTATAACAAGTGGCGTATGTTGGTTTTATCTGACCATGTGATTGTATGGAACGATACCCTAATTCAGAGGTGGTCAACTCCTCAAGGGCCTCCAACAGGTCATGTTTTCAGGATATCCCTGCTTCAGCAAAGGTGGCTCAGTCATTATGACTGCACCACTCTGTGCTGAAGCAGGGATATCCTGAAAACCTGACCTGTTGATGGTCCTTGAGGACTGGAGTTGGCCGCCCCTGCCCTAATTGTTTTCTTCGTTCCGTGTCTCCACCACACACTCGTGGTTTGACCATGCCTCAGCTGTGACGGGCTTTTGTCGTGATGGTTTCTCTATTACTCCTGCTGACAGGTTAAGTAAGTGTCTTCTGCTCTCTGAAGACTCTGAGGCAGGAGAGGGTCTCAAGAAGAAGCAGAGGAATGTGCTTCACGAGGAAGACGACGAGAGGGAAAGTGTAAGTGGAAAACTGAAGGGAAGAATTCGAAGTTGGGACGAGCAGGACAGAGCTTCCAGTTACACGAGTGAGGTCAGTAATTGGAGACTTTAAATACTGATGAAAACACTTCAATTCTGGAAGCTGGTCAGCTTGGCTAGTATGTATTTCATTGTCGTCTCTGGCAGTGTGTGAAATTGTTTCTAACAGTTTGACTTGAAATGTAACTCTTGGGGTGGGGGGGGGGAAGCTGTGATTGATTTGATTGTCTGTTACATCCATTGTGTTTCATCAACATTAAATTGTTTTCATGAAAATAATTTGGAATGCACAAAAGACAAGGACGTCCCAACGACGTAGATGCATGTAATCCGAATGTGTACCTGAGAACCTGTACATGCGTTCTTGTGGGTGGTGACTTTCAGTTAACAGATCTGTAGTACAGCAACCAGAAAACGTTGATTTTATACGTGTGCTTGCTCTTCAAGCATTAGCAGGGTTACTCCTTGAGGGAAATAAAGTAACGCCCGGATCTGGCATTAGGATTATCCCACTCCAGGGGTCCAGGCCACCAGTGATGTGAATGAGCAGGCTTGTGTTCTGTACTCCTCCTCCATAAAAATTATTTGTATGATCTAGAATTCCCCGGTTAGTCGGATCAGGCTCGAGGTGTGTCTTTGCTCTTGGGATCCTTGGTGAATGTAGAACAGGTAAGAGGAAGTTGAGACCCAAGTTATCGGCTTGTTTCCCAATGTCTCTCTCGCCTGTCAGGTTCAAACCAAAAGACGAAAGAAAAGAAAGTCCAGCGACCAGGAGCAGTTGGCAACCAAACTGGACAAAGCTCTGTCCCTCACCAGACACGACAAACTAAGAGTCCCCTTTAAGTTTGCAGACAGCAGTGTGGTGAGACAGAAATGTGGCGAAGGAAGCAGCAGGTGTCTATCAGCTGCAGGATCCAAGCCGATCCGGACTCTGCACCTCCCACTGACAATAGCCAAAGAAGGTAAAAGCAAAATGGCCTCCAAAATGAAGAAGATGGATGTGATGCTAAAGGTCAAAGGGCAGATGAAAGCTACTTGCACACCAGCTGTATCTGAAGTTAGCAGCTGCTCATACAGTGAGTAATGGTCCCATCCCTAATGTTGATATTTGACATATAATCGGTATCACTATCGCGTACGTTTGGTCATTTTATTTAAATATGCAATAGTAGGAAGGCAGCGAGCACTCGTAGCGTTGAAGAAAAATTATTAATTGAATTTTACATATTGCTCCTATGCGTTTCAGTCCCAACCGGCACGGCTGTTAGAGGACCTGCGCTTTCCCGAAAGCATTTAAAATAAATGCCGGGGATCGCGTGAGGCCTCTAACTTTTACTTCCCTTCCAGTGACGCATCTCCATGGCAACCCGGTGTCCCATGACGTCGCGGGGTTACGTGACGACACGTTACCATGGTTACGTGATGTCATATGACCCCGCTATGTCATTTGACGCCGGAGCTGGGCAGGGAGGGGGGGCGCGAGCTGGAGACGGGGGCGCATGCAGGAAACTTTGCGCACCCCTCCTATAACCGCTTTAAAAGTCTGATGTACAGGTGCTGTCATCGGACATTCTGTGGGGGGAATGTTTGATAAATAATAGCTCTGTAATAACAACCTCCAGGGATCATATCTGTGAAATCTTTTGTAGCTGGAGGTTGATCAAATAAAATCAGTGTAATGTTTCCATACATCAGAGTATTTATTAGTTGTACAGCCTGACAACCTACACACGTGAATTTCTGTACAGAAATCCCGCTTTCCGATGACTTAACTGGGCTCTCTCCCTTTTTTCTTGATTTTTTTATTTGTTCTTCATATCTAACCGATTATAGAGCATAATCCTGACGCACATCATGTTATTTGCAGTATGTGGTATTTTAACTCTTACAATATTCTCTTAACTGGATCTTTCCCCAATTCAGAGTCCCTTTTGCTCTTCACTCAAAGTGAAATCTAAAAGTGCTTTTTCGACTCACCTGTGTTTTTATACCTACTCCTAACCGCAGATACGGACACGGAGGAAGATGACGAGTTTCTGAGGGGTGGCTGGGCCCACTCCAAATTCAGACAATCCAGCCTGTTCAACATGCTGCCCAAAAAGAGCAGCAAGACTTCAGGACGCTTCCGCTCTCTGAGAAGTGCCACCTGCACCCGTGGGACTCTCAGGTCAAAGCAGCCAGTGAGCAGGAAGAAGCAGTGTTGCATATTGCTGCAGGAGGCCGAGGCCGGATCGTCCTTCAGCGACTCCACGGAGGACTCGTTTGATCAAGGTTACTAGATTCACAAAGCAAACAGTCCCAGTTGGTAGAGGGAGAGGCAGCTGCAGTGGGTTGAGCTCAGCTATTACTGATGGTCAGGGTGACCGTCTGTGCATTTTGCAGCGTAGTCTGCTTTAGCAATAGAACCATTTTTTGTACCTGTAAAATTGTGCTTATATTATTGGCTCTTTGCGAGCTCTTGCCGACTGTTTTTAGTCTCCCATCGCCCTGTTCCTTCGCCAGCGCCACGATAACTGTTTACATTTTTTTTTAATTTTTTTTTTACTTGGCATGGAGGTTCCACATGAAAACATTTTTGTAAATGGAAATTTTGTTGTGTGGGTGTGTGATTTGATGTTTGTATTTCCAATTGGTATTACCAAGCTTTATTAAACATCTCAAATTCATTTTTAACTAAACCAGTGTGCTTTGTCTCTCTTGCTGTGTCTCTTATTAGGTAATTAGGTTTGGCTTCACTCCATTCTGCTTTTCCTCCCTTCACATCACTCTCAGGATGTCCGTTTTTCTGATGGAATCTTGCAGTCTCTCTGTTATCCAAATATCCCTTCGCACAATCGGCTCTTGTGACTTTTTTCCATCTCATTAGTACTTTGTTTCCACACGCGCGTTTATTATTTAATTTTTTACTAAATGGAGACAGATTAGCTCATTTTAAATTGAATTAAAACAAAGTAAATCCTGGCGACTATCTCTGTACAATAAACACGCAGTTCCTTGTGATGTTCACCTGAGGACATCTGAACTCCCAAATTATTGTTTCTGAAGTGTTACACTCCAGTCCTACAATTTTATTTACTTTAGGCCACAGTGAGTGACGCGCTCAATATGAAATTGCAAAAAAAGAAAAACATTATTTAATCACATAATCACATAATCACCGGTTAATAGTTGAACTGAAAGACCATCCAAAAACCAGGAGAATGTTAAAAAAAAACATGTTTGACACCGTAAAACCTTCACCGCTGAAGTGCTCAGCGCATTGCACGCTCCATTGGGATTAAATGGGATTTAATAGATCCCTCTTTTCTAGACCCCCACTCAAACTTTCCAGAAGTGCCCCGGAGAGCCTGCACTTTGATCCTTTTTTTAATTTAAGGTTTCTAAGGATTCCCATCGGAAATGTGCTTGGGAAGCATGTGAACAACTATTATTAGATGCTGCTGCTTGCTGGAAACGCCGGAAGCCACCAACGGGCGCCAGTACCTACTGTAGTTGGCGTTTCTTTTCATTTCCCAGTGCTTCCATTAGGTGCTCCGTTGTACTTGATCAAATGTCCGATTTGCCAGTGGCAAAAGGTTTGGAAATGCAGAGAAAAATCTGGTAATTTTGGAGCGTCTGCCTAAGGGATATTTGGGTAATAGGGATTGCAAAGACTTTCCTGATACTAAAACCAGACGGAAACATCTAATGCAGAAATTAACCCAGCTTTTCTAGAATGCTTGCTTTCTCCTTGCAGCTGCTTTGAGCATCCCTTCACCCCCTGACCCTTACCCATGATGCTTTGAATGTCTGTATCGGTTTCTTGCATTTGCTCTCACGCTGCACTAAAGAAGCAAAGTGATTTGGCTGGAGTAGGGCAGACACCGCACAGCGTGGGGTCAGGTTCCAAGCCAACAGAAACATGAACTCTTTAATGTAGGTAGGCAAAATCCTTTTCCTTTTTGTAATCTATAAACCAACCTCTTTATTGGTAAAACCTCCAGTCTAATATTATGCTCGTGTTCTTTAAAGTGGTTGAAATGACTCTTGTATTCTCAGGGACGTTGAATCCATGCTATCCCTGAGATAAATGCACTGAATTGACTGTAGCGTGCCTGGCCTTTCGTTTATAGGCTGTTATGTTCCAAGACACTACATCAGCTCTTTTGCTTTTGTTGATCTGTATGGGGACCAGCTGAATACCACAAATAGCCACTAACGGGAAAGTGGTATTCATGACCTAGGTCTTAGAGCGTTGTGTTCTGGCTGTGTCCTAGTGGCTGACAACCCAAGGGCCAATGGGGAGTGGAGGTGATGGTAGTATAGGTTAGACACACCACAACTCTTGAGAAATCGAGTCAACTGACAATGGAAAGTGACCTGATTTATTGAATCCAAGTTTAGAGATTCTGTACAATTTCCATTTTCCAATATTGCCATTAATTGTTCATTGTGATCTGCTTCCAGATTGCAGCTCTTTGAAGCTTATATTATGTCATGTTCTTATACAGTGTGTATGTAATAAGCCTTGGCTTGTGCATAACACAGCCATGTTACACGGCCGCTCTTCTGAGTAAAGTCCAAATTGGGTTGAGTTGCCTCTGAACCAGACACTTTGTTCTTGAGCGATGTTTTGTGTCAATTAATTCTGGTGTCTGCAGCACATCTATGTAAGGTCCACAGTTAATGTTTTCTATTTATAAGGAGTTATTTAAATGATGAAGGGAAAGCCACAGAGAGAGGACCCAATAGCTGTATCGTCTGCCTTCACCTAGCCTGCTTTGTATGCTCTCTGCCTGGCATTGTGACAGAACATGTCCTACAGTCTCTAATGGCTCTGTAGTGTGTTCATTGTCTGTGTGTGTTCTTTTCCTCCCTCCCTAGGCTGCTTCAAAATCCATCGTGTTCCTGTTGCACATCAGTCTTTGGCAACTAAATACCCTTTTGTGGAACTCTCATTGTTTTTAACATGTAACGTTTTTCACTGCTCACCTAACATATTCTGTGCTACAATTGTAGGAACATGTGACACAATTTTATATTGTTGCTAAATTGCGTTTTTCTTGGTAACCTCCCACACACTTGGGTATCTCGTTGGGGCGGGTTCCCTTTTTCTGAGGCCAATAACTAGACAATAGATACGGTCTCACTTTATAGACCTGCCTTGTAGACCCTCCAGTGCTGAAGGGATATGCTATGTGATCAGTGGTCCCCAGCGCTGAAGGCTACTTTTGTGGAGGATGTATTTTTTGTCTGACGCAATAGAAGCCTTTTGTGGAAAAATCACAGGCCCCTGAAAATAGGAACATCAATGTTTCCCCATAACGAAACCTACCAGAGTCCTTTCCAAACAAAATATGTGATCAGAATGAAAACCAGGAATACATTTGATTATTTTTTTTTTAGACCTGAATGAGCTGGCTCACTGGGGTTTTGCCCTTTTTAAATATAATACAAGTTAATATCACATCTCTGCACATTTTTTTAATTTGGTGATTAAATGTTCTAGCTATTTTTTAGGAACACTCCTAAAATGTTCTTTGTATAAATTTTATCTCCTCCATTGTTTTTAAATTTTTAAGTTTAGTAGGTGTCCGATAGAGAGGAGTTGGGGCTTCTTCTATTTTTATTTGGGCAGACACAAAAAGAGACAGAACCTCAGAGCGCAGCTACAGTGGCGACTAGAACCTCGGCACAGTTACAGGGGGAGGCAGAACCTCAGAGTGCAGCTGCGGGGTGGCGTGGAGGGGGACAGAACCTCAGAGGTCTGCTATGGGAGGGGGACAGAACCTCAGGGGAGGAGAATAGATAGAACCTTTGAGTGCAACTAAAGGGGGGACAGAACCTCCCCGAGCACAACTATGGGGAGGGGGGGCTGACTTTTGCAGAACCTCAGAGCACAGTTACATGGTGGGACAGAACCTCTGAGAGCAGCTACGGGGAAGGGGGGGCAGAATCTCTGAGGGGGCAAACCAGCACTTCCTGGAACTCCATGAATCGCATCCTGAAACTGAGATGCTGGAAATTTCCCAACTTAATGCTTTGCGCATTACGAAACAGAGCACATGTCTCATTAATCACAGAGCAAAGAGAGAAACTTCTAATTTCGGTATGTGCCCAAAATATAAATAAAGCCAATAACACAAACACATACTGGGGCAACATGGTGACCTGGGTTCTGACGTGCTCCCACAGCTATAATATATGATTATGAGGCAAGCAGATATATGACTGTAACCTCCTTTTATCAGACGACTTCTCCAGTTTAGCCAAATAGCAGAGAGCGATTATAAATTGGCTGAAACCAAAGCTTTCTGGTGTGAAATGCGACCCTTTTGGCAGTGCTCTGTGGTTCTTCTCTGTGCTGCCAAGTTAGACCACACATAGGGTTAAAGTATATTGTTAATAAATAAATCCGAACCCCCAAATGACATAAGATCCATTGACGAGATTACCCTGGACTGTGAATTCTAACTTCTGGGAGTTTGTTTGTAATGACCTGTTACAATGTATACAGAAGCCATGCATGTGCAACAAATTCTCTATCCATTTGCTAGATTATAGCTCTGAGGACGATGACGACGCCGATGATGACGGGGAGGACTATTATGTTGATTTTGGTATTGATCGGTTATCTTCCTCACACATGGACGAGAGCGGGCTGGGTCTTCTTGCTCGGTTTGCTGCCAGGGCCCTTCCCAGTCCCATCACCTCCTCGCCTCTGTCCATCATCCAACTCGAGGCCAAACAAAAAGCAAAGAAGAAAGAGGAGAGGCAAAGCCTGATGGGTGAGTATTAGTGTAGCCTTTCTAATGAGTGCTACTCGCCAAGAAAACTGGGTACTAGAGCGCGTGTAGAGATTTAGGGAGAACTCCCATCCTAGACCTACAACCAGGACCTACCGAAAGCATTTAGGGGAATGACTAAGACCAACAAAGAGCGGAAAACCTGAACGGGAGCAGGAAAGATGATATTGGGGTCTGTTTGCCAGGCTTTGCATGAAAAGGAAGGTTTTTAATTTCTTTGTGAATGGAAGTAAAGCTTCCTGATTACTTAAAGCAGCCAGGGGGCTTATTCCAGTCTTGGGGCGGTCCTTGCAAAAGCTTAATCAGTTTTGGGGCGAAGTGCCCGATTGGGGTTGTTGCTGATCAGGCAGTTGTAAAGGTAAGGGAGGACGAGACCATGGGTGGTCTTAAAGGCAAGGGTCAAGGTAGCACAAACACCATGTAGGGAGGGCAGAGGCCAAACATCATCCCATGCCTGTGCTTGAGCAGGATTTAGATGGTGTTACCATTAAGTGATGCAATCCATTAAGCTTAGCAGAGCAATACCACATTACCAAATATAGCGTCAATATAATAAAGCTTACCGTTTTCATTATTTTCATATAAATGGTTTGGTGAATCTGGTGGTTGGTCTGCGGACAGGATTCCTTTGTGTTCTGTTTGCTGAGAAATCTAGAACCTTTAATATGGATCCACAAGGACCGTGCCGAGGCTGGATATGTGCAGCTTGTATTCGTTGTGGGATACAGCAATGCATCGCATGTTAATTAGAATGGACGAGGGGAACTTCACTTAGCAGCTGGTCCATCTCCGCATGTCACTGTCCTGGCCGTGTGCACTAGTTATGTAATGTGCAGATCAGGAAATTGGCTTATTTTGATCAGGTTGGTCAAAGTTCAGTCAGTTGGGTTTTTTGTGTGTGAAAGTTCTTCTTACATTTAAAACGGTCTTAGTGTTGGACATTTCTTCCTAAAAGGAATAATCTCATGCTTACCACGGATCATCTTATTATGGTACATAATCACCCAGATACTATTTCTGCTTTATAACGCATTGTAAATCATCAGCACTCTTCAGGAGGTAGGGGACCTCTTATTTCCTTTCCTCCTCTGTGCACTTTGTGGCTTCCAAACTGTTATTGGTTACACACCGCGTCCGGCCACCTGTCTCCCAGTGAGGGGAATAGATGCACACTGCAGATGTCTAGTGGCTGGCCCCATTATACAATCTGCTCCAGCAAATCATTACATTCCAGACAGTGACCGTTCTCAATGTGTACATTTTTGCCAGAATTGAGTGATAATGGCAGTATATAACAGGGTCAGGTGACCTGCATAGTGACTTTTTCTTCCATTTTATTTTTTTTTTAATACTTGTTGAATTATTTTTGTAAACTTTGAACATTTTTGTGACCTTTTTCACAGAACGGCAATTTTTGCCTGTTGAGCGAACTTCGATTTGGGTTTCTTAATCTACAACAGAACCGTTTATCTGAAAGTAAATGCTCATGGTAGAGCTTGTCCGTGTACTTTTGAGCAAATCAGTCTGTTTTTGTCTCAATCCATCAGCGGACTGAGAGGAGGAGGGAAGAGGGGAAATGCAAGTGATGGGTCAGTGAGCAGACGGACATCTGATTTGCTGCATTGCTTTTGGTTGTTCACGCTTGTCATCACAGAAAACTCTGTAGATGATTTGATGTTTTTGTTCAGATGCATTTTATTGTCTTATTCGGAGTGAAACACCGTACATGTAAAAAAATCAGGTGTGCTAGTTGGAAGCTTTGCTATTATTTTCTAAGTCACAGGTCAGTTTTAGAAATGACAGATACAATTTCAGTGTTGACACTGGACACTAGATATTGGTCCCTGCTTACGTCACCCCACGGGGAATATCTGTGGCCCCATCAACCAATGTGAAATATGTTCTGGCTTTCTCTTGCATGGGAATGCCCAACTTGTTGAACTCATTTTTGTAAATTCCAATGGCATGTTTTCTTGTGACTTTGTTGAAAGGGCACACACGGCCTCTGGGGGGTAAGGGGGGAGAGAGTGTCGTGTCCGGGTAAAGTGGGGTGAGTGTCGTGTCCCATGGATTAGTTTACATGAGAGGTCCAGTGTGCTCATATCTGTGTGCTCCTCTCATCCCCAGGCACAGAGTTTGAATACACAGATTCTGAGAGCGAGGTGAAGATTCAGAGGAAATCACCACCCAACATGGTTCGCACCAACATGGTGGAAGGAGTTAGCGCTGCACCCGCTCTGATGGATGGATCGTGTCCAGGTAGCTTGGAGAAAGGGAAGATGATGGAGAAGGCACGGAAGTTAAAGAAGCTGAAGTCCCCCAAGGACTTGAGTCAGGAGTTTGGGCCGGAAGTGAGCGATGATGACCTGTGGAGTCGGCGCCGTAGCGAACGCATCTTCCTCCACGACGCCAGCACTTCTGCATCTCTATCGTCCCCCATCTCCCCAACCGATGTCCATCCAGCCTCCAAACCCATCCGGTGCAAGATGGCACCTATGAGCCCTAAGAAGGGGAAGGAACAGAAAGACCACTGCAAGGTGTGTTTGCCAATAGGGACATTTGTCCAGCTCAGAGTATAGAGGTGCACAGTCAGGGGACCCTCTGATGTTCTAACTAACTCATTACAGAGCCATTTTAAAACTCACATAATTATATGGCTGTATCTCCATCTGCAAGGAAGCCAAGATCTGTTGTCCGATATAGCATGTAATATGCAATATTTAGGTGTTGCACTGTAAAGTGTATGGTGTATGGGAAAAGGAGTGGAGGAAACCCCCTAGAACTCCGCATACTGATGTAGTTTACGCTGCAGGATGTGTCTTGTTGGTTGGTGACATCTCTGGTCTTGGTGACAGAGGATGATCAGAGTATTTGTGATGTTTGGATACTGGTCAGTTCCTCTCCGGTGTGTGCTGGCTGCAGCGTTTTTTTACCCACCTCGGCTCATAGCGGCAAGGAAACGGCACCAGATTTATGAAAGATTAAATAAAAAAAGTGTTTTATTTCTTTTTATACATTTGGTGCAGTTATTTTACACCAGTTCTGTGCCGCGGTGAGCGCCTATATAAGTGCTAATGTGTATTGTACACCTGTGCAATCTGTGCATTTCATTATATATATATTGTCTGTGTGTATTGTTCTGTGTATTATTGTGTGGACTGTGTGCACATCGGTAAAAGGTCTATGTATTCGTGTGAATGTATATGTATTCGTGTGTCTCTGTGCATCAGGTTGCAGGCATTGGAGGTCAGTAAATATGAATGTCCGAGGTCATCATTAACCCCTTTGGTGTCAGGTCAGCAACGCATCACTGACCTCTCTGTAAATGTCCACATTATCCAATATTTTCACTGATAACCCCCATGTCTGTCCTGAGTGTTGAATACAGAGTCGTTTTCTGCTTCTCTAATTTGACCATTTGTTTTGTTGCTCCAGAAAAAGAAGGTGAAGGTGACTTTGTCGTCATCGTCGTCCTCCTCCTCTCCCTCCATGTCTCCCACCGGCACCTGCGGCTCTGTGTCTGAGGACAGGCTGAGTGTCCCCAGCACCCTGAGCTGCAGCCAGAAGAGCAGAGTGAAGGCCAAAGAGGTGAAGGAGGTGAGGATTTGGATGGGGCGGGGAGGATGGGGACAGCAGGAGGTGGGAAGGTGAGGATTCGGGGGGGGGGGGGTGATGGGGACAGCAAGAGGGGAGTTGAGGTTTGGCGGGTGATGGGAACGGCAGGAGGCAAGGGGCGCGGAGGTGAGGATTGGGGGGGTGATGGGGACGGCAGGAGGTGAGGATGGGGGGGAATGGGGACAGTAGGAGGTGAGGATTGGCGGGGACGGCAGGAGGTGAGGTTTAGGGGGGTGAGGTTTAGGGGGGTAAGGGGAACGGCAGGAGGTGAGGGGGGGATGATGGGGATAACGGGGTGGGGTCGGTGGGGATTGGGGAGGGTGGACGGCAGGAGGTGAGGATTGGGGGGGTGATGGGGGCGGCAGGCGGTGAGGATGTGAGGGGGGGTAATGGAGAGGGAGTGATGGGGACTGCAGGAGGTAAGTGCGGGGATGGGAGGATTGGGGGGGGGTGATGGGGATGGCGGGAGGTGAGGATGAGTTGCAGTAACTGGTCTCCCTGCACTGATCTATTCCCCGTATGTGGCAGTGATCGCCTTTATTGTATGCTTGGTCTGTGAAGAGCAGTGGTGAGTGTGCTGATACAGAGTGACACTGAGCACCATCACACTGCCTTATCTTCATAGTGAGACAGCAGTGACTCATTTATTAAATATAACGTAGAATTCAATGAGAACCTTTTGAAAAGTATATCTAAATTAGTCTGAACTTGTCAAAGTGCTGTTACCTGCATTATCAGTATCCTGCTCTCCTCCTCCTCTATGTGCAGTGCTGCTGCTTTTTATGTATTGTGACCCCGTGCATAAACTCTTAGGTTGTTGCAGTGGAAACCTTCACACCGTGAAGGGAACATTCTTACAATACATATTTAAACCATTGTTACCATAAGGAAATTCCCTGAATCTCCGTCTTGCTATCCTGCTCCCCCCTCCCCGGCCTCTTGTGTAGTTTATTGGGGTATCATGTTCACTGGAGCCAATATAAGTCCATGAGTCTCTGACATTGGAGGGGATGTTTGTACATTGCATATTTCCCTGCACATTGCCCTTTTTGGCACCTTTATGTGAGTATCATAGTAGGAGCGGTGCTTGTGCCAGTCGGACTTCAGCCAGCAGGGCTCTTATAAGGGATCCCAAGCCATTCCTACGCTGTAGAACTGGGATGTCGATGACTCCTATCAGACCCTTCATGTCAGATGTATTGCTCTCGTGTCCTTAGAATCGCGGTAAAGGGGGAGCAGTGAGCAAGCTGATGGAGAGCATGGCAGCTGAGGAAGACTTTGAGCCCAGTCAGGACAGCAGCTTCTCTGAAGATGAGAATGTGCTTCTCAGTCTGCATCCCGAGCGCCCGGCTACTCCCGGTGAGAGACGTCCGTATGCTACATTGTGTATCTTTGTGGGAATACCACACCTTTCACCCTGTTCCTGACTGAAGGAGCTCGGTGACGTTTGAAGTGGGTGAACCCAGTTCCAATCCCAGGGTCTCATTGTGACCGTGGGCTGTCAAATGATCTCCCTGTGCCGCAGACACTGGAAGTAGATTATAACCTCTACAGGGCAGGTATGGCAAACAGAAGACAGCGCAAAAACGCCCATAGCGTAATTCCATTTAATAATATAACAAACAATTGATGTTGCACGCAGATAGATTCCATTTAAATTCACTTTTCTGGAAAATGTGGCGCCCGTCGGTGTTTGCTGCTGGTCTCCTCTCTGAGACGGTGTCCACACTGTTGCCTCTGGTGACGTCACTCACAGTGGGCACGGTGTTTCACCAGACTGGTAGGACGTTAGCACTTGGTGCTCCACCTTCTCATTTGAGCTTCTGCCTTTCTTCAATCTACAGGACAGGGACCTGTGCCAGGAATATTGTATGTACAGAGCTGCGTACACTGTCAGAGCCATAGAATAAAAAAATGTAACATTCTGAATGTTCCGTGTGTATACAATGTAACAAACCTTTCTTCCCTACTCTATTACTAATGAGGCAGAGCAGTATCTACAAGGGTTAAAAGATTAAAAACCCGGGTGACCTCGGGAATGCTTTAGTTTGGAAGGTGCTGAGGATCAACGTAGTTGGGTTGGTGGTAAATTGCAGTACCTCTGCTCTTCTTATTGAGCCTGAAATCCCCTTTTGTCCTCTGAACCATTGCTTCTGTCCCAGTAGCTCCTCGCTCCTCTATCATCGACAAGGATGAGCTAAAGGACGGACTGCGGGTCCTCATTCCCATGGACGATAAGCTTCTCTATGCCGGCCACGTGCAGACTGTCCACTCTCCAGACATGTGAGTCTTCAGGAAGTGGCCCGGTCACTGGTCAGCATATGGCTGACTGGAAAGATGACAGCCGCATGCCAAATATATAGTAATACTTGTAAATGACCTTAAGGTTTGTGCAGCGAGATCGGCATTTCACACTATAAATAAAACATACGGGAAAATATCACACGGCACCTGTCACAATACAACATTTATCGGCTGTTCTTTGTTTATGATTCTATGTTTAATATCTCTTCGCTCCCAGATACCGTGTGGTTGTGGAGGGTGAGAGGGGAAACCGTCCTCATATATACTGCCTGGAACAGCTCCTGCAAGAAGCTGTAAGTTGCACATTGTTGCTTGGTAGTGGTGTAAGGCGGTGTGATGTGTGTGTTGTGGTGTGAGGTGTAGGCTGTGTTGGGTTGTGGTGTGATGTGTGGACTGTTGGGTTGAGGTGTGATGTGTGGGTTGTGGTGTGATGTGTGGGCTGTGTTGGGTTGTGGTGTGGTGTGATGTGTGGGCTGTGTTGGGTTGTGGTGTGGTGTGATGTGTGGGCTGTGTTGGGTTGTGGTGTGGTGTGATGTGTGGGCTGTGTTGGGTTGTGGTGTGGTGTGATGTGTGGGCTGTGTTGGGTTGTGGTCTGAGGATCTAGTAGAAAAAAAGGACTCTTATGGCGCCTGGGCAGAAAACCTTAGAATATTGGCCTGTGAGAACCAAACCTGTCAGAGCTGAACTAGAACGGGTTTGGTTCTCGCAGGCCAATCTTATAAGGTTTTTCTGCCCAGGTAATAGCAAAAGGGGTGTAACCGGGCGCTCTCAAGTGAAGGGGCTGATTTATAAAGTATAATACTCAGCAGAGAAAAAACTATTTAAACCCAACAACCTTAGTGCAAATAAATGTGCAAAAACCGTGACTAAGGAATAATAATAATATATACCAATGTGATTTAATATTTAAAAATAAATCCACCTTCGCCCCACAGTGACAAGTGTCATAAAGTGTAATTATCTACTATATATTTTTGAAAGCACTGTATGTCTGCGTCCCTAGCGGCAATCTCATTGGTCCCTTGGCCCGCCCGCCCCCGCACACCTCTCATTGGCCTGAGGCGGAGTGACGGGCCAAAGGACACATCACACACATATCACACACACACACATACACATATCACACACACACACACACACACACACACACACACACACACACACACACACACACACACACACACACACACACACACACACACACACACACACACACACACACCACACACACACACACACACACACACACACACACGTAGGGGGGGTGTTACCTACATTAGCGGGGCTCACAGTGTTAGCAGCACCCGCGCGCACCTCCTCCTCTCCCCGTGTCTCCCGCGCTTTCACCCCGCCCCCCCCCTCCCCCGGCGCCGCTACAGTCAGCGGGACACACACACTATTATTACCCCTTCAGCGCCCCCCCCACCCAGTGTCAGCGGCCGTGCAAGTCCCCCCCTCTATATCTCCCACCTCTCCCCCCCCACATATACATGCCCCCCCTCCCCGGCGCTACAACTCACCCCTTCCCCGGCGGGGGAACAGCCAGTGGCCAGGCAGGCTGCCTCGCGGCGCCGAGTACCCAAGATGGCGGCGCCCGGGACACAGCGGGGGAGCGGCCACAACACGCTGCCTCCCGCCTCAGATCCACGTGGGACCTGCCGGATGGGTGAGTGAGCGGCCTTCACCTCCCGTCCACCCCCCTTCACCTCCCCTCCAACCCCCCTTCACCTCCCCTCCATACCCCCCCCCTTCACCTCCCCTCCACCCCCCTTCACCTCCCCTCCACCTCCCCTTCACCTCCCCTCCATACCCCCCTTCACCTCCCCTCCACCCCCCCTCCCCTCCAGTGTCAGTGTCTCCCCGATACCCCCCCCCCCCCCCCCCGGCGCCGCTACAGTCAGCGGGGGAGCGAGCGAGCGCCCGGGACACAGCGGGGGAGCGGCCACAACACGCTGCCTCCCGCCTCACATGCACGTGGGACCTGCCGGACGGGTGAGTGAGCGGCCTTCACCTCCCCTCACCCACCCCTCACCCCCGTTCACCTCCCCTCACTCCACTTCTCCTCCCTTCCACCCCCCTTTACCTCCCCCCCCTTCACCTCCCCTCCACCCCCCCCTTCACCTCCCCTCCACCCCCCCCTCTTCACCTCCCCATTCACCTCACCCCCTTCACCTCCACCCCTCCCCTCCACCCCCCCCTCTTCACCTCCCTTCCACCCCCCCCCTTCACCTCCCTTACACCCCCCCTTCACCTCCCCTCCACCCCCCCCTCTTCACCTCCCTTCCACCCCCCCTCTTCACCTCCCTTCCACCCCCCCCCCCTTCACCTCCCTTACACCCCCCCTTCACCTCCCTTCCACCCCCCCTTCACCTCCCCTCCACCCCCCCCTTCACCTCCCCTCCACCCCCCCCTTCACCTCCCCTCCACCCCCCCCTTCACCTCCCCTCCACCCCCCCCTTCACCTCCCCTCCACCCCCCCCTCTTCACCTCCCTTCCACCCCCCCTTCACCTCCCTTCCACCCCCCCTTCACCTCCCCTCCACACCCCCCCTCCACACCCCCCCTCCACACCCCCTTCGCCTCCCCACCCCTTCCCACCGCCTCCCCCCCCTTCCCACCGCCTCCGCCCCCCCCTTCCCACCGCCTCCCCCCCCTTCCCACCGCCTCCCCCCCCTTCCCACCGCCACCCCCCCCTTCCCACCGCCTCCCCCCTCCCCCCCTCCTCTAACCCTTCCCCCCCTCCTCTAACCCTTCCCCCCCCTCCTTTAACCCTTCCCCCCCCATCTCTAACCCTTCCCCCCCTCCACCCCTTGCCCCCCTCCTCCACCCCTTGCCCCCCTCTACCACCCTCTCCTCCCCTTCCCGCCGCCCTTCGCCTTCCTGCCCGCCTTACCGCCTACCCACCCCCGCCTTTCACCCGCCCTTACTCCGGCCGCCTCTGCCTTTCACGCACCGCCTCACAGCCGCTGCACGCACTCAACAGACACCCGCCACACTCGACACATACCTGCCGCCACACACACCTGCTGCCTCCCGCCCCTACGCACCGACATCACTGACCCACCGCCTCACACCCTAGCAGGACCCCCACTCACAGACAGCACTCACAACCCACGCACCACCCGCCGCCTCACACCCTAGCAGGACCCCCACTCGCAGACAGCACTCACAACCCACGCGCCACCCGCCGCCTCACACCCTAGCAGGACACACGCCTCAAATTTTTACATCACTAATGGCGCCAAAATATACATTGTACTGTGGTGTGGTTACAATAAACCATTTTTATACAACATCGTATTACATTTTATTCCATCTTTCTTTTCAACATTATTATCCAACCTTTCCAACAAACAGTCACATATTGTTCCACGATTTATAAATAATACTACCTATTACGCATTTACATCCCGGGCAACGCCGGGTCTCTCAGCTAGTATTATATACCGATAGTTAGGCAGCTCAAACAACCCTTTGTAGACCATCCTCTGGTCCCGGAAAAACTTGGATGTCCACAAATGGGGAGCGCTCTCTATGACGGCGATGAATGTATGTGGAAGATATAAGTATTAAATTCTAAATGTGAAGAAATTCTTGTGTCAATCCCACTCACATACGATGAAGAAAATATATGTAGATCAGAGATACTTCTCTGATAGAAGCTCCTTGGTTAAACACCTCCAAGTTTTTCTGCCCAGGTGCCATAAAAGTTCTTTCCCCCCCCCCCCCCATCTAGATCCACATTCTGGTTCCAATAAAACCATCTAGACTATTTAGGCAGCCACTGGACTTGTTTTGCATTGGACTTCTGAATTGTTGATCGTCATTGCCCTTGTATTGATTGTATTTACACAGTGTTATCACTCACACAGTATCTTAGTTTAACTAGCGAGTTATCACTAATGTGCGCCCACTTGTGGTCTGAGGCTGCGAGGGGGTGTGGTACGATGGGTTGTGGTGGTGTGATTGGTGGACTGTTGGGGTGTGATGGATGGGTGGTCGTGTGGGCTGTGTTGGGTTTGTGGTGTAAGAAGGTGTGGGCTGTGTTGGGTTGTGGTGTGATGTGTGATGTGTGCTGTGTTGGGTTGTGGTCTGAGGATGTGTGATGTGGGCTCTGTTGGGTTGTGGTGTGTGGAGGTGCGTTGTGGTGGGGGATGCTATTTAGGAGTCCTTCATTATTAGCCCCTTTGGATGCCAAGAAGCCTGGACTGCATTGCAATTCATTAAAGGTATTAGATGGTGTAAAAGGCTGCAAATAATACACAATACGGGAGCTTTAAACCCATCCCAGCCAGGGCAGTTAAACAACCCCCCATTGCTACTATTCTCTTCACTTAAACCACAAGCGTCACTATATTGTCCGTGCTATACTGGAGACAAAGAGCTGGGATGTAATATGTGAGATCTCTGAAGATGGATGTGATTTCTTAGACGTGTTTTTTAACATTGATGCATTATTGGAATTATTGCAACATTTATTTAATATATTTAATAACTTCCAATGTGGGGCATGTGTGCTGTAAAGACCCCAAGGATTACATGTTAAATGGTCTGGCATGTAATTTGTTTGTATTTCCCCTGTATCATCCTGGGCAGCAGCTAGTAGATGGGGCCTTACTTCCCTCATCTGCTCAATTCTCCTCCATATTATTTGAATTGCGATCCTTTCCTCACCTGTTTGTCACTGTGCATTGGTTACATTCTGGTCGCCATAGCATGAATTTTGTTCTCCTCCTCTGGGCAGATCATTGATGTGAAGCCGCCATCTGTGCGGTTCCTACCAGAGGGTACCCGAATCGCAGCCTACTGGAGCCAACAGTACCGCTGCTTGTACCCGGGCACCATCGTGCGAGGTGAGCTGGGGACAGTTTTTGCGTGAAATTTGGCCACCAGTTATGCTAAATGTCTTGTTTGGTGTAGGATCATTCTCCAGTCTGTGATTATTTTCACCAGTCGTGAAGCAGTAAATAATTTTTTTTTTTTTTTGTGTTTTTATTTTGATCTCCGTGTGATGTTTTTGTTATGGACCCTCCTCCCTGGGAGGAATCTCTTTGGATCTTCTCATGCTGTCCTCTGTCATTAGGGAGCTTGGACCAGGAAGAAGATTCAGACTTGATTACTGTGGAGTTTGATGATGGAGACACAGGACGAATCCCACTGTCCCACATCCGCCTGTTACCACCCGATTATAAAATACAGTGTAAGTACATGGTGACTGTGACCCAGAAACAATCCAGTAAGACTCCACTGCTGTGATCGGTTGGGACATAAGATCCTCCTGCATGTAACTTGTTCTGAAGCTGTTCTGCATGCTCGAATAAGAGTGCTGGACATTGGGAATAAACCACTAGTAGGAGACATGACTGAAGGCACCTACCTCTTATGCAGCAAGAGAATGACTCGCACTCGGAGAGGGTGAGCTAAACCATCATGGTTTACAAGGAATCCATAATAAAGAGCCAATCCTAAACCACAAGTGGAAGGTGCCAATAACTTGCAACAAACCTAGAGTTGAGTTGTGATAAATCCCTCAACGTTCTCGCCCAAATAATCATCTCCGTGTTCTGTGTTTCCTGCAGGCGCCGAGCCCTCCCCTGCACTCCTTGTGCCTAGCGCTAAACGGCGGAGTCGCAAATCTAGCAAGGAACAAGTAGAAGGGAAGGAGGGAGATCCTGTGGGTTCTGAAGAGGTGGTAGTAAAGAGCAAACCCAGAGGCCGGAAGACGAGTATCAAACAGATTACGGGTGGGTGAATCTCCATGATCGTTTTACATGGCTTGTGATGTCCTGCTCCTCTAGGTCAAGCCTTCAGTTTAAAACCTTCCAGAGGGACTTAGTGTTAAACATCAGTCAATAAATAGCTTAACCATAGCATTGATCAGTAAAACAGAACAGAGAATGTGTGGCCACCTTATCTTCTCTATTTTTCCATCCTGTTTTGATTCCGAGCTGCTTTGAGTTGGAAGGGAAAGCTTACAGGGCCCATCTTAATACCTTTAGTGCATAAACTATTCTTGTAAGATAATGCACATTGAGAATGTAAATGGTTTTTCTGTCACAGGGGAAACCGCAATACAAGAAAACACAGCCGAGGAAATGCCGGCAGTGAGTGCCAAACCAGGTCAAGAAAAGCAATCGAATGTGACACAGCCCATCATGAAGGCCGCAAGGAAAGGACCTCAAATCTCTGCAGAGGCTCCCGCTGAGCTCATAGTACAGAAAATCAGAAGGCCTGGGAAAGTGAAGATCACCCCCCAGCTGTGCAACCCGCAGCAGACACCGTTTCAAGTACCTGTGTTTACCAGCGTGGTCAGTGGAGACTCGTACTGCGAATCGTCCGTAAACTCATTCAACCAGAACATCGTCTTGGAAGAGAAAATTAAGACAAAGAAGAGGAGAAAAGTGGAAGAGCAGAAAGATTTTGTACCAGCTGCCAAAGGCCAAAGAAAGCAGACAGAGGGTGAAATACTGGTGAAGTTGGACCATGAAGGAGTGATGTCTCCGAAGACTAAGAAAACTAAGGAGGCCATGATGAGGCTTGAAGATCCCAACATTGCAGTAAGGAGAAATAAAAAGGGCATCATGGGCCTGGGTTACACCTCTCCGGTCAGTGATGAAGGCAAAGAAAAGACTTCCAGATCAAAGCCTAATGCAGCAGAGGAGTGTCCAGCTTTGGCTTTCGGTGCTGAAGTGTTTGACAGTTCAGGGGACAACTCGAAAAGTAAATCTGAGCCAAGCCAAGAGCCCAAGGAAGAGTCAGAGAGCAGTGGTAGCAGCTCGGAGTCTGACGGAGAGGGAGATGGAGACGGCAAGGAAGGCCAAGCACAGGGAGATGGCAGCTCCAGTAGCTCACGAGCTTCAACACCTGCATCATCTAAATCTTCATCCAGCAGCAGCTCATCTTCAGCTTCTTCCTCTTCATCCTCTTCTTCCTCTTCATCATCCTCATCTTCAACATCCTCTTCTTCCAGCTCCAGTTCCTCCTCTTCCACAACAGATGAAGACTCCTCTAGCAGCTCGGAAGATGAAAGCCTAGAGGCTGCTCCCACTCCCTCAAAGACCCAGAAGCCACTGCAAGTAATGGACACCAAGCCAACCATTAAAACGAGAGTCTCCACCCACATTCAGACTCAGAATCCGCCTAAACAAGAGCAGCAGAGTGGTAATAAGGGCAAACCAAAGAAGAGAGAAGGGATACATCTACCTACAACCAAGGAACTGGCCAAGAGGCAAAGGCTGCCATCTGTGGAGAACCGGCCCAAAATCTCTGCGTTCCTCCCTGCGAGGCAGCTCTGGAAGTGGTTTGGAAAACCCACGCAGGTAATGCTTAGACTTTAAGAATAGATTGGTATTCAGCATTGCAAAATGTGTCATTAGGTCTTTTTACTGTTGCTTGATATACTGAATCTTGTATGTGACACTAGTAAATAAAAAACCTCCATTTACTAATCATTATATTATTCATAACTGGAACATTGCATTTGAAGACACAAAATATTCTTATTGGCCAACACTATTCCAATGGATACAATGGATTGTATGTGCTCTCCCCCTGTTCTATTATTGCCATCTTTCTACACATCTGTCTTCTGTCTGAGATGTGCTTCTCTTCAGACATTAAGACGTCGAACTTCCCCACCCACCCCCCCAAACAATGTGCTTGGTGCGATAACTGATCCCCTGTAGTTCTGATTTATAACGACCATATTTCAATCATGTAACAATCGATTTGCTGATCACAACAGCTTGATTTGTATAATTATTGGTTAGGATCTGTACACAGGAATTCTGAGTTTTTTTGATCATGCTGTTTCTGTGACTTTGCAGAGACGAGGAATGAAAGGAAAGGCCAGGAAGCTATTCTACAAAGCCATTGTCCGTGGCAAGGAAATAATCCGGATCGGAGACTGCGCTGTGTTCTTATCAGCAGGGCGCCCAAATCTGCCCTACATCGGGCGCATCCAAAGCATGTGGGAATCGTGGGGCAATAACATGGTGGTCAGAGTCAAATGGTTTTACCATCCAGAGGAGACCAATCCTGGCAAGAAGCTGAATGATAGCAAGGTGTGTATGGGGCAAAATGGGACCGAAATGGGCTTGTGTGTATAAAGTTTCACCAGATAACGTACTTGGAAATAAACGAACAGCAGTTAAATACTATTAAACTAGTTACTTACTCTGAGATCTCTGTTGATCTCTGTTCTCTGTCCCATTCCTATGCATTCTGCATGAAAATAAGGCAGACAACTCTAGAAGGAGAAACAGCTCTTCTATTAATTCTATTAGGATTATGGCTGCAAAGAGCTGAACAGATCATAAACTGATTGATTGCAAAATGCAATAATACTGGTAATTACAGGGACTAAACACAGCTCAGTGTATACTTTCATATAATGTCTTCTTGAGTTCTCTTTAATCAGACTTTGTCTTCTTTGTTTAAACAGAATTGGGATCAAAGATGTGGGAAAGGCAGCACTTCAGGGCTGCAGGCGTCGAACCAGAGGAAAGACTTCATGGAGGTGAGTAACCCAGATCTCTGCACTGTATGCTTTACAGCTTCCAAAGGACCTGCCTCATATTTACCGATAAACACCACCAAAAAGTTCCCAATGCTTTGATTTTAATCTAAAATCGTTTCTGAGCAACAACACCTTGAGCAACATGCTGTTGCCTGTGTGAATGGAGAATTACTCCACGTAATGGGGATGAGCTGTATTGGTTCTAGAGTCTGTTGCTATCTATTCTCTTCCTATTTTGATGCTTCAGTCAAACTCCCAGATCTCAACTGATGTGTCTTGAAAGGAAATGCATTAAATGCTTCAAACAAACAAATGGACATGTGGCAGTTAGTATGTACAGTGTGGAGTTATTATTATAGTCTGAATTTTGTTTTAATTTCATATCCAGTTTTTGTTTAAGTTCTGTAATTACTTCCTATGTCATTTCTGGGCTGAGCTCTGTGGTTTTTATTTAAATGTTGAATATTTGCCCTTTTTTTTTTTTGCTCCTACTTTTTGCCTTTCTGTCTGTGCCAGACCAGCCGTTCCTCCTCCGTTCTTGTAACGGGGGCAGGGTTGTGTGATGTATGACCGTGTTCTGACTTCTCGTTCCCCCATGCTGCAGCGTGCCTTGTACCAGTCCTCGCACGTGGATGAGAACGACGTGCAGACAGTCTCCCACAAGTGTCTGGTTGTCGCATTAGAGCAGTATGAGCAGATGCTGAAGACAAAAAAATATCAGGACAGCGAGGACCTCTATTACCTGGCCGGGACCTACGAGCCTACCACGGGCATGATCTTTAACACGGACGGAGTACCTGTCATCTGCTGACAATACACAGAAGGGGGGACAGCAGGAATTGTCAAATGACCTTATGCAAGATGTCACCTCTGTTACAGACCTCGTGCTGATCATCGTTGGGCTAAGACTTAAGAGCATGGAGGTTCGCCTCCAGCCCATCCTTCTGTAAGGGAAATGGTCATTGGAAGCAAGAAGTTTGCTTGGCAACGCCACATCTTTACGTCTTTAGAAAAACACTTAAGGATGTTAAAGGGGAAGAGCTTCACTGGACTCCCTGTACTTCAATGTTTTACATATTGACTGCGATGCCTTGTCCGGGCACAGGAGGAACGTTAAATGACTAAAGTTGAATGTACCCAAGCCCCTATGACAGATAAATGATTTACACATCAAACACTGATTCAGGGTCAGATCTCGGATGGGTTTCGGGTCTGAAACATACCAGTGTTATCCGACTTTCAGTAAGAGGCGCTGGTCCAAGTGAAGGAATCTGAGAACGGGCAGGGATACCGGGTGAAGCGGATGAACCACGCATTGTGTGCATAGCAGAGAATCAACTTCTGCACCTTTTTGATTCCTCAGGTGGAAGTTTGGAGACCTTTCTGAATATTAGAAACGGGAAACGTCAAGCACTTACTGAACAAACCAAGCGATGGTTCCCGTACAGGGGGGGACATAGAAGCTTTTATTTTTTCTATGGATAGTAATAGACAGTTGAGGCTTCACAGAGCACCAGACGGGTGCAAGATTCACAAGTTGCTCATGGGGAGTGTGAGAACTGGACTCCTCGTGTGAGAACACCACGATACAGATCTTGCAAAGCCGCCTTCTGGACCAAACCTTGCGGCCTCTTTATGTACAGTTCACCGCCCACCATTCTGTATTATACGTCTTTAAATGGAGTCAACTTTTTAATGGTATATATAAATATATATATATATAAAAAAAATATATATAAAACTATAAAAACTTTTTAAAACTGTGAAAGTTCTGAAAGTATAAAAAAAACACACACAAAAAAAATAAAAGAAAACACTAACGCTGTCTGATGACTAGAAGAATATTTTTATTTCCTCTTTGATTGTGATTGTAAATGACCTGCGATCACGCACAGGCGAAACTAGCATATTTGTACCGTACCTGTCTGCTACTATGTAAGGGATAGAAGGTTTTAAATGCTGATCTTCAGGGGGGGGGGGGGGGGGTCTGCAGTGCATCGCTCTGCATACTGTATAATTCAGATTTTGCCTTCAGCGGTGAAGAGTGGGAAGCGAACGCACTTCTGCAAACTGCCTGTTGCCTTCATGGACCCTGTGATTATTCAGACAATCTCGAGATGGACAGAACCCGTCATATTTTTTTGTTCATGTTCTATTTTTTTTAAAGCAGATTATTTTGTTTTCTTGGAGAATTCTGTGTGTTTCCTTTTTCATAAAAAAAAAAAAAAAAAAAATATTGTAGAAAATGCTCGTCCTGTGTGTTTTTGGTGATACTTGGGAAGTTATCTCTGATCATGCAGTGGCTGTTTGGGTATCACCACGGAGTGGAGCAATGATTTTATGACTTTTGTATTTGTATTCATTTTCTGCCAATTCATAAAATTTCACAATTGATAATGTTTCATAAATCGTAAAAACAAATCACTGTTAAGTTCTCAGCTGGCAGGAGGGAGCAGAAGCAATTTGCTTAGCCGTTTGTGGTTTTTTTTTTCCCCCACACTTCAAACCGTGATCACTGTAGGATGATGTTAAGTTTGTATCTCAGCCACACTTCAGGTACACACAGGCTCAAGCAAAAGCCAAGAAATGCTAGCCATGTACCGGCGAAGTTCCAGGAGGCGTGCGCCACGTCAGTTGCCACGTATAATCGCTCGGACAAAACATTGTCCGGTAAATAGGTAATTCCTCCCTATAGGTTTAATCACGACTTAAGCAGTAAATTGTACAATTATCTACAACAGGGCCCCAGTTATGCGGCGGGTTCCGTTCTAAGGACCCGCCGAAAAGCGAAAATCGCCGGAAAGCGGAACCGGCGATTTTTGTTGTGTGCGCATGCACAGACCGGCAATGCGCCGTTCTACGCATGCGCAACGTCGGCAAAACCCTCCATTGTGCACATGCGCGACCCTGGACTGGCCCGTTCTGCGCATGCGTGGATATGGCGGCCCCCTTCTCGGTACCGGCGGATCACCGAAAACCGGAGCCTTGCTGTATCTATATCACCTGAAGCCTTACTCGAGTTAGTCCCTACTGATAAAAGCTCAGGTGACCTGCAGAGGACAGTTATTTAGTCCTGGCCTACAGTATATGTGAGTCTAAATATCACAGTAAAAGAGGAGTCATTCTGGGGGTGGGAGTGGGGTGGGGAATCCTATTGTTAGAAAAGTCTTTGCGATGTAATACTCAGGAATCAGGTTTCCAGTTCAAATCAGCAGTCTTATTATTCTTCAATCGGCTTTGGTGTTTTTAACAAGATTCATATTATAAGATACTTCTGTTAGGCTTCAGTATCTAAGAAGGTAGTAACTTATGCTATATTCAAAGTGATTCTTATACCCTCATAACAAAGAGATATAAATCACTTATCTTAGCTAACTCCTTTTGCTGACTAAAACATTCTTTACTCTGTACTACACCAAATTGCCCTCACCAAACATCTGTCTGAAATGTTAGGAACTTATCTTATCACTAAAATGTCTTTGTTTCAAGTTGCCCATAAGCAACTTAAAACATTTTAACCTATTGTGCTGAATATTTATTGCTATCCTACTTAATAAATATATATAAATTATATCAAGCTCCTCTTTAATACTTTGAAAGTATCATTTTTGATAACCTGATCTTGTAATGAAAAAATTAAATCTATAGCATCGGCTATATCTGCGTTCAATTTTCTCATTCTTCTAAACAGAATAACACAACCATATGAGTAATAAAATTAAAATAATTATTAACAGCGAATGGGTCATCCAATGTATAATTCCTTGGGTAAGAGAAGGCATGTTTCCAAACCATAATTCTTTTCCATATGCCAATATCACTGGATATACATACCTCTGGTAATATATCAATATTACATTTACAGAAATAGGTATCATTGGTTTTACTAAATACATACAGTAACACCATTGTGATTATACATTTTAACTTCAATAACAGATCTCATAGTACAGTAGTTTTCTTGAGGCAAACGTATGATAACCGAACAATTTGCACTATGTATGGTGACATCGCCCATAAAATAATTCCATGCCATATCGGACATCATTTAAATAATGGATGTCTCATTCCCTTCTATTTTTAAATTTATCGGAATATCGTGAGTAATCCATCTGTCGTTAGAAATCATACCAACATCTATAACTTTACATAGGTTTTTGTAGTGGAAAAAGTACTGCAAAGTGACAATTAGAAATGTCCTTATTAACAACCTAGCCATTGCATTTTCCATAATTTAGCATATTCCCAAATCCAACCCTCTAATTGTAAAGGTCAATTGGCCATTGGTGATTAACCAATGTTTATAACCGTATTTTTCCATTAACAAAGATATCCTGTTGTACTGTGATACATAAAAAAAACTAAGCCTGTACAATTTGCTAATGCACTTAGAGCATTTGCTATACTTATGTTATACTTTCCTATTCTCATCATACCCTAGAAACTGTTTATCGAACAATTTTCATTTAATTCCACCTTTAGAATACCAGGGATAACTTTGATACTTAATATAGCATGGTTCACCATGTTCCCTCTCGGCTTACCTTATTAGTTCTTTTACTGGAAGACCTATGATAACAGTTTTATCAACAGAGAATCTACACTGTCCCAATATTTACCATTAATTCTATTTGAAGCTGAGATCCTTCTCCTGATCTTACTGTACATTCCTGATTGGAATTCCGTACCTTAAGGCAGCGTTGCACCAACTGGGGAGGGGGGGGGGGGGGAGATTGCAGAGGTCCCGTGCTCCTCCCCAAGGCATTTAAATTCAATGGCGGGTATCGCGTGAGGCCTCTGCAACAGTAACACTTACCGGGATTCAGACGCGTCTCCATGGCAACGCGACGTCAAATAACACCATACGTCATGTGATGGGAGGTCACGCGACCCCGGAGCGTCATTTGTCGCAGCTGGCAGGTAGGAGAGGACGTGAGACCGGGGGAGGCGAGGCAGGGGGGGGGGGCGCAGCTTCAAAAGTTTGCACTCCCCTGCCTTAAGGATTGTCACATTATTTTGTATATTCAAATCTATCATAATAGTTTTGTCAGATACTTCCATACATTTTACTGTATTAACAAATACCATCCCTTTTATTTTCCATTTTAACCAATCGTTCCGATCAGTATAAACTACAACAACATTTTCTACTTCTGGTGACCAGGTGACCATCTTGATTCATAATTTTTCATTCTATACACTATTTGTTGGGGATGGGTATAGAAATAGGGAACCCTTCCAGATGGATGCAATGGGTAACTATTAATTGGTGCTGAACACTTACTTCCTTCAATACTATTTGTTGTATACCTGGCTCCTGTTATTTCTGACATACTATATAACATCTGGCATTCCTTTTCTGATATCTGTACATCAATAGTTAATTGGTTATACACATTGCTGGCTACCAAACAATTGACTTGAATCATAGTCTGCATGTTTAACCTGATTATCACTAATGTGGTTGTATTAAATCTCCAACATTCCATATTATTTGCTCTAACTACCTTTATTATTTGATCAATTCCTCCTATCCTTCTGCAAAACCCGGTGTCATGGCTTTCTTCACCTAAAACTCCTGTCAAGACACTCATAAGAATATTGCATACATCCAACAAAATTAGTTTGTTTTTCACAATCCATTGCTGTCGCCAAAGAAATTACTGCACAGAAAATAATAAATATCATTGTTCTGTATTCTGGAATCCACAGATCTTTTGTATTCATGCTTCATTCTTAGGTAAAAGTTTATTTGAAAACGAGTTCATCTGAACATTGTTCTGAATCAGGTATTGACTCATATCCTTCCTGTATCATGGATGCTTCATATCCAAATACTCGTACAGTCCATCCTCCAATGTTAAAAAAACATCTGTAGCATAAAGAAACGGAACAGAATCATTGTGTTTTAACCTTTAGAACTAGCTTGCACTGATCAATGTGTACTAACATTGAAGCACTTGCTTTGGGTGTGGCATTAACCCGTTGTATTTGCAGAACCGTTTGACCCATTTTCTTAAGAATAATATAAGATCCTTCCCAACCTGCATGCCATGGGCCAAGTTTCCTGAAAATATTTACCATATCTTTCATTCCTGGAAGACATGTATAATCTGGATTTATCTTTACATCCCCTTTTTCTGTGGGGGCCATATTTTCTACTGCAAAATGTAAAAGTTTAGCAATACAGACAACCATTGAGTATCTGATAGAAAAACTAGAGTGATCTGCCTTCCAGTCATTAACTCACAAGGAGTTAACTGTGTGTGTGCATTGGGTGTTGCTTGAATAGACCTAACTTCTGGTAAATAATGAACATTGGGTTAACCATATTCTGCTAGCATTTTTTTAAAATCTTGATTTCAATGTCCTATTTATCCTTTCAACTATCCAAGCGGACTGTGGATGATATGTGACAGGAAATCACTACTGGACCCCCAGCAGAGAACATCAATGTTAATACTAATATTGCAGAATTTCTTTAATATTTAAGAAAGTACTTTCTTTACGGAATATTTTAATAATTAATTATAACTAATATCTCCGTGTTTAATATATCTCCCTCCAACAAATATGCATATTCTATAACCATATTTGTTGTGGTAAAATACAAATTTTCCTGCAATTGTTTTTATAGCTGTTGAAACCTTCCTGCTGTTTGAAAATCATACAGGTTTCCTGTCTTGAGTCTGAACAGAAAAACCTTAATAACTAAAAAAAAACTTGAACAAAAACATCTCTAAAATCTTCCCTATAAAACAAAATAAAAATTAATTTATTCATTATTGATGACTATTTATTTCTAATGTCAAAATACTTTTCTAACTATTCCTTCCATATAAACCTTTGAAGACAAGAACAAATTAACCTATTTTGGCTATCCTGACCATGGATAACTTCCAATACGAAGAACCTGTCTTTTTTGCACAATCTTTCTCTACTACCATTCTTGTTAAACTACCATTCTCCACTTTTTATTTTTGTGCTGAGGAAAAAAAAACTTTTGTCTGAACAAAAAAAAATCTATAAAGACACCAGACTCCTCCAATTTGTAAAAGAGACCTGTTCCAGCATCTCGGTAGAAATATGTTTCATCTTCATACTGCATCAATATAATGACATTAACTGTTTAATACATTTAAAGTGTCATCTTTGTACTGGTGTCATTAATATGAAAAATGTCTATCCTTAAAACAAATAATAATTCCAAAAAAAATGGTAATTTTAAACTTCTACAGTAATTCTGTAATATTACTTTACTCAGTATCACTAATTTTTAATAATATGACAACAAATATAACCTTGACAAAAAATCTGGAAATATTGTCAATTGTGTCTGGGGAAAAAAAAAAAAAAGAAATCCAAAAAAAAAACCCACAAAAAAAAATGTACTTAACTTATTTTGGAAAAGAATCTTGTATTCCAAATATTTTATTTTTAGTCCTATATTCTACTTTTGTTCATATTGCCTCACAAATATAGGGGTAACAAAACTCATACTTAGGTCTGGTAAAAATATACTAGTGAGCTATACAGTACAATAATTAAATAGAAATACAAATCTATATTGGGAAACGTATTGCAAAAAAAATGTAAAATAATATTCCATACCTCTAATTGGTATTTCACACACTGCTGCATCGTCTGCTAAACCAGTGGTGCTCAACTCCAGTCCTCAAGACCCGCCCACAGGTCCGGTTTTAAGGATATCCCAGCTTTAGCATAGGTGGCTCAGTTGAAGACTGCGCCTCCTGTGCTAGGATCCAACACTGACACAGACATCACGGTTTAAACATTTTATTGCAAAAATCTGAAAATTACATTGGCCCCTTATGTAACCATTACCCCTGGTACTTGAGGCAATTCTTGTCAAGATATTCTTGTGGGGGACAAAATACCCATATCTGCACTTCAGTACGTGTGTACTTTCAAAAAATACACACTTTGAGGGGGGATCTTTATGCTATAGGGGTGTTTTGTTCTGCCAGGTATGTCAACATCTGAATGTATGTATATTTGAAAACCTTTAAAGACCAATGTTTTCATCAAAGACTCCTGGCTAGACATATTTCTGGGGGGAAACATACTTTATGACGTTACTCCGTTCTAGAATTTTCCTTTTCTTCAAGCAGCATGTAGCGAGGTTTGCTAGGATTTTCTGGACTTCTTCCCCAGCTTTTTTTCAAGATTTCAATTGTAATTCCATCTTCGCCGGGAGCCTTCCCATTCTTCATTGATTTGATTGGCTTTGCCAGTTCTTCTGGAAGAATGCATGGTATACATCATTGGTGGTCTATTCTCGCTTGTCCCCAGATGGATTATGCCCTCTATTGTCCACGTTCTTGTTAAAACGTTATTTCATAAGACTATGATAAGTGCACAGTCTTTTATTACCGACCTATCGTCTTGTCTGAAGGTGACTGCAGCCTTTGTTTTTGCCAGGAGAAGGCGGGGGCTCTTGCGATGAAGCCAGGAGTGTAATCCCCATTTCGTGCTTCACGGTAACCGAAAGATGTAAATCGGCACATGCACACGGCAGCAGTAACTGAACACTCGGTGCTGGAAACCATTGTGCGATCATTTGGGGGGGGGGGGGGGAAACTATACCACACCTTTTTGTCTGACTTTTCTGCAGAACCTTTCAGTCAGTGACCTGTATTCTTATAGGGATTCTGTTATAGGGTTACACGAACCAACTTAACTTGCTCTATTTCCCTCCAAATATTTGGTTGTCTTGCCCAGATAAATAGTAATCGGAGGACCTTTTCTCCGGCACGGAACGGTAGTGTTTGTTGGCTCACAGACACACGTGGTTATTTCATACCTCTAGACCAGGGGTACCCAAACCTTTTCCCCTCCGCCCCCCATGCCTGCGCTCTCCCCACCTCCTGCAGTCAAATGACGCCGAGGGCTCATGTGACGTGTTGCCATGGCAACGCGACATCACGTGACCCCACGTTGGTCATCCGAATGCGTTTGTGCACCCTTGCCCTAGACCATAATTATTTAATGAAAGCTGTATTAAAGTCCTGCCATGTGTGGCCCCGCGAATTGGAGAGAAAGCCGTGTCCATGACAATGGTGTATCCTTGGCGTTGTGGGCTTGCATGCAGTGTGGACCTATCACTAGTGTGGATGAAAAGATCCTGGTAATTAGCAGAGACAGGAGGCTTAAATTAGAAATGCAAGCGTGGGATGAGAATATGTAATTGTCCAGTAATAATTCTGGTTTATTATCTCTTGGCACACCGTGCTTTTACTGCAGCCAGGGTGGATTCTGGGTAATGACATATATATGAGAACACAGTGTGTCACTTTTTACTTATCCAATTTAACATGGAACCTTATGCCTGCCAATGGAAGATTGCAATAAGTATTTAACACGTCTGCATTATCTGAGGAGGAAGTGCTTTGGGCAGTTAGAAATGCTTGGCTGTAGCCTTTAGCATATTAATGTGTGTGTGTGTGTGTGGGGGGGGGGGGGGGTTCCAGGTCCCCCAGCCATGAACTGGTTAAATAGCACAGCAGCACTTTTTGTCCCATAATGCACCTCAAGATTCCCTGCCTCCTCCCTCAATAACACACAACTCATTGGGGTCACATGAAGTATTAGGAAGCAGGAGGGTGATTCAGAGTTCCCTAATATGTGTTAGATGCAGATGCAGCCCCATACTCTGCACCTTTCCTGGGTGTATGAATTTGTGCCCTTCCTAACTCAGAAATAACATTCATTGTACAGATCTGCACAGGACAGGCGCAGGGATCCTGTGAGCTAGGCTGGGGCAGTAAGACTGTTTGTAAGGACGTAAAATACTGGACCAAAGCAGACATTATGAAAGACACCAACACTTATCAAGGTGACACAAAGACTGGAGACTTTATCAGCTGAAGTTCAACGTTACAGAAAGGAGATCACATCCAACAAAAAGCACAAACGGTACAAAGAGCACAGTGCAGGAAGAGCAAACCCTGCGAGCTCTGAACTCGCCCTCCTCCTGTGTGGCATTCAGTGTTATCCCAGCGGGATGTGCTGCTTAAAGCGTGAATGAGATCGAGACGTTACCACCATACGTAGTATTTTATAGTTCATTGTTTGGCTTGTTATATCCAGTTCATGTGGCCATTGAATTCTAATCAAATGCAAACAGATCAGCACCTGCACCGATCCACCAGAACGTTTAGTATTCTAAAATGGGGAGGAGGACATGTCCCGTACTGTGCATGTCCCTAATACACAGCCTGACAATGTCACACATGGACAGGTTCACCCTGCTCCTTCCAGACCGACCTGCCAAGTTTCATTCTCCTGTTCCTCTGCCACCTGACGGGCCTCTCCAGAGCTGAGCACTAAGTATCGGTCTCTGCTGGACCAGCAGCGTTAAATCCCTTCAATGCATTGTGAGACAGGAGATAGGAGACACTTGAATCTCTCATCAAGCCACAGCGGGAGATGCTCAGGGCTTCACATGTGCACCTCTGCGTAATATGTGCGCGCTGCTTTGGAAACATGTCAAAGTTTTTGGCACAATCCAGACACCTCCTTGGGGGGGGGGGGGGGGGGGGCATCGGTGTCACTAGCAGTGGGGAGGGTTTTTTTTTTGGCACTTGGTTCTTGCTCCTCTGAGCTCATCATGAAAATGTCAGCAAAAGTCCCTGCGTTTCTAGTGGGAAAGCGCTGGGGTGAGGCGGAGCTCAGTATTCCGGGGGCAGGGAGCTGTTGTAGGTCTCTGTGTGGAAGCACATAGTGTGAGACGTACTGGCCAGGCTGTACGCAGAGTACGCTACGGCTGAGCCCAAGGTCAGTCCAGTCATGTAGGACACAGTCATTGTGTTTCCTGCAGAGCGAGAGGAGGAAAGAGTCATATATCAGAAGGGCAATGCTCACCTGCTTGGGATATGTAACCAAAGAACATGGTGCATTGTGTAATGAGGATGGTTATCTCTCTACACTTCCAGAGCTGCAGCTTCTGAGCAGTGCTATGGAACAGGCAGCCATAATCTCCCACGATTAGTTTGCGATTAGTTTCAGGACGGGGGCATTCTGTGTGGGCAGTGGACAGCAGATGTTCCCAATTCTAAGATCAGTACCTGTACCACAAAGCCACTCACTCTCCTGACCGTCCGTTTATGCCCCTCTGCACTGCTTAGATTGTAAGCTCTGCTGACCAGTGACTTTCCTCATTCATTACATGTGTTAACTACTGTATCCTCCTATATTACCGTCTTTACAGTGCTGAGTACACTCTCTCTGCTCTACTATCCATAAGAGTAATCGGACAACGTGCAGCTGGAGAGTTCAGCTCCTGGAGCTCTGCCCCCTCATCATCGTACCTGCCAATTCACGCTGCTCCGGGTTCACTTGTCCCGCTGCCAGGATCATGGGCACGCTGCCAAAGTAGCCGTTACTGATGCCCATGAGCAGGGAGAAGATGCAGGGCCAGGCGGGGTGGCTGAAAGTTGGCTTCTCATTCGGGTACACACACATTATAAAGAGTGGGATAAAAACCACCCGGACGCTGGAGCAGATGAGAAGATGGGAACCACGCCAGTCATAGGGCAGTGCTGCCAGGATCTAGGGAGAGAGGCGGCAGGTGAGGAGCTGGACTGGGCATGGGCGGAGGCCGTGTAGGATGTGTAGTGGGTTGGTAAGATGAAGGGCTTGTGGGACAATAGAGGTGGGAGGTAGGGTAGGTTTGGGGCTGTGCTTATAGGACCAAGTATGTGGGTGAGGGGAAGAGGGCAGGATAGACTGGTGGAGGTGCAGAACTGAGGGCATATCAGTGGTGAAAGTGGGTGTGGAAAGTATAGTGGGGTGTTGACAGTGTGGGGCAGATAAGGGTTGCAGGGTGCTTGGGGACAGATGTTGCTCGTATCCCAGCCTCTCAGTCTTACCTTCCCCACAAAGTCGGACAGGTTAAATATGGCCATGATCAGGATGGGAAGCCACTCCCCCAGCGTGCAGTTCCGAATCTCCGACTCCAGCCCCGGGAAGAGGCAGAGCGTGATGAAGTACGTCACCGCGATAGAGAGCATGTACGCCCAGATGACCCGCGACACGATGTAACGATGCAGCATCATGTCTTAAATATACATGAAGCGTGCAGTCAGCGTGTGCACCCGTGTTACATGTGTTACTAAAGCTCAGGGAACAAGCACATTGCAACTCGTTAGTAGAGATGGGCCAATCCGGCCAAATCCGTTTCCCCAATTTTCTCGCTTCCATTTTGCGGTGCAAAATTTCACGGACGGATTTGGTCGGTTTTAATCCGATTGGATTCCACAAATCCGTCAATGAGTCGCGGAAACCGCGCAGTGTATTGGCGATAATAATAATCATTTTAAAAAAATCCGCAAAATGCAAATCGCCCTTTTTGAGATTGATCAGCAGAAATCCGCGGGCCAACGGAACCCTCCGATCTGCTGCGGATCCAAATTCACCCATCACTCCTCGTTAGGGAGAGGGTTCCTGCTATGGGGGTACGCCATGAACTTTGGTGGGGGGGTTTACTATCTGTGAGTAGGGCTGCAGGCCGTGCACCTCTTTAACCCCGGCTGTGCTGAAAAGCTGTGTAATGCGGCAGGGATAAGGTTATAGGGTCCCATGTTAAAATGGACATGCAGCAATAGGTGACACTGTGCTCATTTGCATGTCATTACCCAGAATCCCCGGCTGCAGTGGATGCACTGTATGCGAAGAAATAATGGGGAAGGGCAGGGTTGCAGACCTGTCTGAGACGTGCGAGTGTGCTCACAAGTGATATTTTTATTTGCTGTAGGGTGGAGGGTTTTTGTCACTTTTTACCCACCATAACTTATATAATGCGGGTTTTTTTACTAAACCGTTGTCTCCATTCGGGAGTACGGCAACATATCATTTTATAAATAACAGTGCCGGGTGATTGATATACGGATGTCACGTGGGCAGAGACCTTTGAGGTATTGGAAGCACAGGACAAACTACATGGTGAAGGGAACAGGTGTGGCCCCACTTTACACCTGAGAATGAGTTACGACTCGCACTATTATCTCAACCAGGGGTGCGCAACTCCAGTCCTGAAGACCACCCAACAGGTCAGGTTTTAAGGATATTCCTGCTGCAGCACAGATGGCTCAAGAAGTGACTCAGTCTTCCACTGAGTCACCTGTGCTGAAGCAGGGATATGCATTTTTTTTTGTGTGTGCAAAAATCTCACAACAAGTATTATAATTCTGGTGGAAATTCGCTCAGTTCGTGTTTTTGTAAAATTGTGTGCAAAAGTCAAAATGTAAAGGGACGAAAAATCGTGTGTGTGGCAAAAGTTGCACAACTCTTCTCATGATGCGATACAAGTTTGCGTGTTGTGGCAATAGAATGATTCTGTGAATAAAGTGACTTTTCTGGGGCGCGCACAAACTCCGGAGTCACCCACCTCTGAAACTTGGCCAACTCCGCTTAACTTTGGGCACGGAACTGTCAAACCTCACGTAGGTGCCACCGCCCGCTAGGTCCGAGTCTGGACACTGGCTGTTCTGTGGGGAGTTGCCTCCGTTCTCCTTCGCGGGAGTAGAACAGGAAAGAGTCAGTGTTGCTCATTAATTAACGCGCTACAGCTCGTTCGCAGACAACGCTGACGTACAGTATTTATTAAGCTGATCTATTGACATAACGCGTCGGGAAGTTGGGGAACAAATCACAGGTCGTTAAAACAAAAATACTGAACATTCATCTGAGAGATAAAGGACAAATGAGCGCATAGCAAAGTGGCTAATTAATCCCTCCCCCCACCCCCCCCAGGCATGTTGTATATTAAGTAGAACGAAAGGTGTAAAGAACAGGGCTCCACGGATTTTAAATACACTATTTATTGCCAACAAAATGACTTGACGTTTTGGCCACACGTGGCCTTTCTCAAAAGCAAAATACACAGATTCCCAACACGCTCGCCCCACCCCACTTTCCAAGTTGGCAGGTCAGTTTCATTTTGCCAGGTTTGCGACAGATCCAATGTGATCATTCTTCCTGTAATTATACAGGTAAATAAGAATTGTAACCCCGGTGAGTGTTAGGACCTGCTACGGTCATGCCTTGTAAGTGGCAGCAGGCTTAAGACGCTTTGGCCAAAGAGTTAAACTAAATGACCCTTTTTACGAGAGATATAAAGGTATTTTTGTCACATTGGAAGTAGCTTTGGGCATTTTTGTTTTTTGTTCTATACTTTCTCAAAAGCAGAATGGCTTTTGAGAAAGCCCATGTGTGGCCGAAACGTCAAGTCATTTTGTTGGCAATAAATAGTGTATTTAAAATCCGTGGAGCCTCGTTCTTTACACCTTTCGTTGAATGTTGGATTATCACAGAGAATCCTGAACCTGGAGCACCAGTATTTGTATCTTATATTATTTCATATATTTGGTGTGCAACAGTTTCTCTATATTAGTATATTAACTAGCAGCATATGATTGACATTAACATTACCTGTTATTTTATGGCGTCAACATATTGCCCAGCGCAATGTGAGATGAAATAATATATGTGACATGTGGAAAAGGTAACGTGTATGCGTAGTACGGTTGTTAAAAGCAGAAGGGCCCTAATGTTCAGTATTTGTGAAGAATCATTTCCCCTGGACTGATACAAACTTACAAGTCTTACTTCCTCTGCCACGGCATTGTGATGCACTCGGTAGCCAAAGCTCTGCTGTGGAGACCCCTTAGCCCGTTTGGCTCCGTCCTGGGTCCGGGCCGTGTGGTACTGGACGAAGCGCGTGCGCCTGACCAGGAGGTGAAGCACGAAGCACATGAGCTCCATGGTGATAGAGATGAAGAAGAAGATGACGGTGCTCTCTTTCTCTGACGGGAGTAGCAGCTTTGTGAAAATGCGGCTCAGGGAGATGACCACCCCAGCGGTGCCTGCAGGGAGAGACGTGGGTGAGTGTATCTGGCTCGGGGAGATGACCACCCCAGCGGTGACTGTAGAGAGAAACGTGGGTGAGTGTATCTGGCTCGGGGAGATGACCACCCCAGCGGTGCCTGCAGAGAGAGACGTGGGTGAGTGTATCTGGCTCGGGGAGATGACCACCCCAGCGGTGACTGTAGAGAGAGATGTGGGTGAGTGTATCTGGCTCAGGGAGATGACCACCCCAGCGGTGCCTGCAGAGAGAGACGTGGGTGAGTGTATCTGGCTCGGGGAGATGACCACCCCAGTGGTGACTGTAGAGAGAGATGTGGGTGAGTGTATTTGGCTCGGGGAGATTACCACCCCAGCGGTGCCTGCAGAGAGAGACGTGGGTGAGTGTATCTGGCTCGGGGAGATGACCACCCCCGCGGTGACTGTAGAGAGAGATGTGGGTGAGTGTATCTGGCTCAGGGAGATGACCACCCCAGTGGTGACTGTAGAGAGAGATGTGTGTGAGTGTATCTGGCTCAGGGAGATGACCACCCCAGCGGTGCCTGCAGAGAGCGATGTGGGTGAGTGTATCTGGCTCGGGGAGATGACCACCCCAGTGGTGCCTGCAGAGAGAGACGTGGGTGAGTGTATCTGGCTCGGGGAGATGACCACCCTAGCGGTGACTGTAGAGAGAGACGTGGGTGAGTGTATCTGGCTCGGGGAGATGACCACCCCAGCGGTGCCTGCAGAGAGAGACGTGGGTGAGTGTATCTGGCTCAGGGAGATGACCACCCCAGCGGTGACTGCAGAGAGACCCTAGCGGTGACTGCAGAGAGAGATGTGGGTGAGTGTATCTGGCTCGGGGAGATGACCACCCCAGCGGTGACAGCAGAGAGAGACGTGGGTGAGTGTATCTGGCTCGGGGAGATTACCACCCCAGCGGTGACTGCAGAGAGAGACGTGGGTGAGTGTATCTGGCTCAGGGAGATGACCACCCCAGCGGTGACTGCAGAGAGAGACGTGGGTGAGTGTATCTGGCTCAGGGAGATGACCACCCCAGCGGTGACTGCAGAGAGAGACGTGGGTGAGTGTATCTGGCTCGGGGAGATGACCACCCTAGCGGTGACTGCAGAGAGAGACGTGGGTGAGTGTATCTGGCTCAAGGAGATGACCACCCCAGCGGTGACTGCAGAGAGAGACGTGGGTGAGTGTATCTGGCTCAAGGAGATGACCACCCCAGCGGTGACTGCAGAGAGAGACGTGGGTGAGTGTATCTGGGTCAGCGAGATGCCACCTCGGTGAATCCTGAGAAAATCCTGACCCCGTACCACAGTGGTATAAAAGAAATGCAGAAGGATAATTCCAGACCCGTACTTGTAGAACACTTTTTTTATTTATTTTTTTTAATGTATTTTTTAAAATATTACTGGAATGTGAAAATAACAAAATACAAAGAATATCTACACAAATAGGCCTACATATAATTAGAAGAAACACTGATCAATAATAGACAATAAAGCTGTTTATATACAGTATGTTAGAATAAATGGAGAATGTACCAATCGAATGAAAGACAAAGGAAACATTCAAGTGACACTTACTTTCCCCGGTCATTACCCCTTGGGTGTAACGTTTGGGTAACATCCCAGTGTAGCCATAGAAACTGGATTGCTGCACTTAAGGGGGTATGGGAAATAAACAGAAAGCAGGTACATTATAAGCACATCCTCCCCATTAAAGAAAGATCCTGCAGGTCAGGTCTTCAAAAAGTACAATGTACACATCGCTTTTTGTATGTCCTGTATAAAGGAACATCTCTTCTGTAGGTTTCATATATAGGAACATCTCTTCTGAATGTCCCGTATATAGGAACATCTCTTCTGTATGTTCCATATATAGGAACATCTCTTCTGAATGTCCCGTATATAGGAACATCTCTTCTGTATGTTCCATATATAGGAACATCTCTTCTGTACGTTCCATATATAGGAACATCTCTTCTGTATGTTCCGTATATAGGAACATCTCTTCTGTATGTTCCATATATAGGAACATCTCTTCTGTATGTTCCATATATAGGAACATCTCTTCTGTATGTTCTATATATAGGAACATCTCTTCTGTATGTTCCGTATATAGGAACATCTCTTCTGTATGTTCCATATATAGGAACATCTCTTCTGTAGGTTCTGTATATAGGAGCATCTCCTGTATATCCCGTATATAGGAACATGTCTTTCATATGTGTCTTAAAATAACAACATGCTTACAGTGTCATCAACAAGCAACATTTCTTATTTGCATCTTGCTTCTCACTTTTATCTTGTGTGTAATTGTAATTCTATTATATGTTCAGAGACCCTGGAATAGCACCGGACTGCACAGAGATATAGATACATCTCACAGCTCACTCATGCTCTACACAATTATCTTTCTGGAGTTTATGACTCATACAGCCGCTCTTCACAAAAGCCGAAAAAGTCTCAAAACTCTTTCTACATGTAATATTTCTCCTACGCATAATAATACAATAATATGCACACAGGCCGGCATGTTTGGGGACCCGCCAGACATACATGTGCTCATAAGTATTCTTTACAGTAATATACTTTGCAATAATATAGGACAACACCACGCACTCGCTCTCGCTCTCTCTCTAATGATGTTCTTAGGGCAGCCTTACCCCTTCCATTATATCATGCAGGTAAGATGACGTACCTGTGCAGCCAAAGGCCACCACCCCCACGGACACCAGGTTAATGGCGTAGGACTGTTTGAAGGAGAAGAGTTCAAGCCAAACATCACAGATGCCAACGAAGAGCAGAGGCCCGAGAGCAAACAGGTATCCTGCCGGGAGTCACAGAGAGGGGAGTTCGGAGAACAGCAAAGCAGAGACTCTTATTCTAGCAGCAGTGGAAGCTGTGAGTGTCCAACACAGAACATTATACTATTTATTTACACTCTCCCACCACAGATAATCTCCTCAAGCAACTGAGAAGAGGAATATAAGGTATCCTTTGTTCTGAATCACAATGAGATTAACCTAAAATATTCATTTAAAGCTGCAGACCAAGCACTATCCTACATGTGTTTTTTTTTTAAATAAATAATTTCTGTACTATGAGAAAATACTTGTAACATTTGTTTTTGAAAAACAACTCTGAGTTGCATATTTAATGTATTATAATGTAACAAGCATTTTTTGGTTCTATAGCAACCATTTACAAAGTCACATCTTCCTCTTCTGAAACAGGCTGTGGCACACCCGTTTTTGAGCCCTGCCCTCTCTCTAGCAGGGCACCAATTGTATCTAGTGACTGCCTGGTCACATGATCTTCCCCACAGAACTTTGCATCTTTGGTCCTCTTCTGCTGCACTGACAGCCATTTAGTGAACCCCCGAGCCGAATCTTCACCGATCGATCACAGGAGAACGGATCGTTCGGCAACAGCTAATTACTTATCATTGTGTGGATTGTGTTGATGCACATATAAAAGGGGAAAAAACAAATAAAAATCCGGTTGCTTGAACTGCTGCTTTAATTTGGATGTATTCTCCTGAGACACAGCCCAAAATGAAATGCTTCGTAAAATACAGTACAGCGATGTGGTGACTGCATGGAGTGCAGAATCCCACCTCCCGTTAATGGTATAGCTCGGACACGTCATCTTCCCCAGTGACACACAGAAATCCCGCTCCGACTCACCCACAGTGATCCGTGTGTGAAGGGTCAGCAGCTCCACCAGCGCGTTATTAAGGATAACAGCAGCAAGAGCCACAAGGATGTACGTCAGGCTCATATCAAACACAATAGAGGTCCCTGCAAGCAACAACATCTCCCATCATAAGCTTATCCACTTCTATGTACAGAGAAAAACCAGCTGCTTGTTCTAACAAACTAAGAGCACCCACAGATTGTGTTATTATCAGCAACAGGAAACGACAAGCAGCACAAGCACCCACAAGAACACCCTCTATGTGTATGAAGAAGAGATTTGTGAGGTATGGAAAGCTTATGCACACATATATATTCATGTACAGTTCTTATGCTTATGCTATACTGTAGATCAGTTTTTTTCAAAAGGAGTTCCTAGAAAGCCTTCAGTTCTCCTGGCATCCCTATATGGCTCACTGCAATTTTCAGGTAATTTGCAAATTGTACCAAATACAGAAGAATTTACAGGGGATTGAGTGAGAGGAAGAATAGGGGGGGGGGGTTGAGTGAGAGGAGAAGTGGGGGGGGGGGATTGGGTGAGAGAAGTGAGGGGGAAATTGAGTGAGAAGTGGGGTAGGGGGAATTGATTGGAAGGAGTTAAGTGAGAGGGGGATTGAGTGAGAGGAGGAGTGGGGGGGGGGAATTGGGTGAGAGAAGTGGGGGGGGAATAGAGTGAGAGGAGGAGTGGGGGAAGAATTGAGTGAGAGGGGGATTGAGTGAGAGGAGTGGGGGGGGGGGGCTGCAGGACAGTGGCCTGCACAAAATGTGTGCCCGTTTATTGTCACGCCTGAAACAAAGGTTGACCCCCGTGTGCCAGCCCCAGCTTATATTGTTTTGTGCATTCACCTCTTTTTGAGTTCCCGTAGTTTTGTGCATTCACCTCTTTTCGAGTTCCCGTATTGGGCCAGTATACAGTATAAGGCATTGCATCCTTTTGCTGCCGGGATAATGATGTGAGGGAAGGATTCCCGGTGGTTCAGCGCTGGCACATACCTGGATATTTCTGGTGCAGATAGTCCACGTCTGTGATGAAGCTGTTATATGGAAGGAGGAAGCCTACCCCCGCCAGCAGCATTGCAAAATATATCCCATGGTATCGGTCCTGGGGCTGTGGGATTTCACAGGCTGTATCATAAAAGCAGGGAGAACAGACCGGTTACTGGCACCCCAATTCCAAGCATTGGGGATCTGTGGGGAGGGTTTGGGATGAGATCTGCCCATATGCTTCTTACACTTAAACCTCGGATCCCATTTGATTGTACACTTTTATTCTAGGCCAGGGGTGGCAAACTCCTGTCCTCAGGGCCCACCAACAGGATTTTAAGGATATCCCTGCTTCAGCACAGGTGGAGCAGTCATTATGAGTGAGCCACCTGTGCTGAAGCAGGGAAATCCTTAAAACCTGACCTGCTGGTGGCCCTTGATGACTGGAGTTGGCCGCCCCTGCCCTAGGCCTCTGACCCTGCAGCTTTTGCTCAATCCCCTCAATGAGTTTGCAGTAGCAGTATCTGTATATGTTTGTTTATAGCACACAGTGTACACAGAGTTATGTAAGCATAAGGAGTCCCTGCTGCACAGAGCTTGCAATCTAATGTTGTGTGTGAGGCACAGGGAAATCACTTCCAAGGTCACTAGGATGCAAACCACGTTCACCCACTTCAAAGATGGGGACATTACCACTGAGCTACTCCTTCAGAGTCCTGTTACTGCATCTGTCCCTACCATCTGTGCTGGGATATTGTGTCATGTATCCACTACTTTTTCTCCAAGAGGTCCCAGCCACTCTCCTCCTTGGTTCCAATTCTTCCCTCCCTGCAGGCTGCCCTTGCGATCCCTGCACACACTCCCTGCCTTACCTGGCTCCATGAATGTGAGGACTCCCTTCGCCTGCAGCTCCTCTTCCTCCAGCTGATAACTGTCGAAGCTGAAGCTCATCACCACGTTCCCCTCTGGAGTCACCGCGGGGCTCACCTCCCTGACACGATCCCCCCTGACTGAGCGCATCGTTCTCTCTCAAAGCTGAGGAATGTACAACCAGGGAGGAGGAGGTTAAAGGACCTCGTACCTCAGGCATCATATCCTAGAGTGTCAGCTCTTCAGGGAAGTGATTCCTTTGTATGTAAATCGAATGGGAAAGACTCAGAATGAGGGTGTCACATTTTCGTGTGTTATTCAGTGGTCAGTATTGTCCTGGCAGTTTGAACGTTTGCCACATATGGACCAGTACAAACCCGTAAACTAGGACATGACACCACACCCTGACCCTGCACCACTCACCCTGTATCCCGGGGCTTCCAGTCAGCACCACGTCTCACCACGTCCTGTGGAGAGGAGCACACCTGTCAAATCATCTCATTCATAGACTATCCCTGATAAAAAGCAACTGACCTGTGAGAATCCCCCAATACAATATGGACATACCCTTCTGTATTCTGTTAGTGTACCTTCTGTATCCTGTTAGTGTACCCTTCTGTATTCTGTTAGTGTACCTTCTATATCCTGTTAGTGTACTCTTCTATATCCTGTTAGTGTACCTTCTATATCCTGTTAGTGTACCCTTCTGAATTCTGTTAGTGTACCCTTCTGCATTCTGTTAGTGTACCCTTCTGTATTCTGTTAGTGTACCCTTCTGCATTCTGTTAGTGTATCCTTCTGCATTCTGTTAGTGTACCCTTCTATATCCTGTTAGTGTACCCTTCTGTATCCTGTTAGTGTACCCTTCTGCATTCTGTTAGTGTACCTTCTGTATTCTGTTAGTGTACCCTTCTGCATTCTGTTAGTGTACCCTTCTGTATTCTGTTAGTGTACCCTTCTGTATTCTGTTAGTGTACCCTTCTGTATCCTGTTAGTGTACCCTTCTGTATTCTGTTAGTGTACCTTCTGTATCCTGTTAGTGTACCCTTCTGCATTCTGTTAGTGTACCCTTCTATATCCTGTTAGTGTACCCTTCTGCATTCTGTTAGTGTACCCTTCTGTATCCTGTGACTGTACCCTTCTGTATTCTGTTAGTGTACCCTTCTGTATCCTGTTAGTGTACCCTTCTGTATTCTGTTAGTGTACCCTTCTATATCCTGTTAGTGTACCCTTCTATATCCTGTTAGTGTACCCTTCTATATCCTGTTAGTGTACCCTTCTATATCCTGTTAGTGTACCCTTCTGTATTCTGTTAGTGTACCCTTCTATATCCTGTTAGTGTACCCTTCTATATCCTGTTAGTGTACTCTTCTATATCCTGTTAGTGTACTCTTCTATATCCTGTTAGTGTACCCTTTTGTATCCTGTGACTCCCTGTATCTTCAGGCTGTAAATGTTACAAACACATTAAAAAAAACCATCTTGTTTTACCAAACCCCATCCTGTTCTCCTTTCCTCTTTCCATTTGGTTGTCTATCATTTCTATTGATTATTGGTTTGTTAATCACTTTAAACCACCTGACTCATTCTCTGTAAATGTTTATTTATATGGACATAGAGAAAACAGACTTTAAGTACCGAAGAAATACATTATAGTGGAAGCCATTTTAGTGGCCCACAGAATATTTACATATGTTTTTCTTATAGAAGCTTCAACAATTTCCGTTAATAGTGAGCCAATGAGCTGCCAATTTGACTGATGATTAAAAGAAAATGATTCTCTTGCAGCCCCAGCCCCCAGAGCGCCTCTGTTCCAATCATTAAACAGGAGTGGAGATAAACGTCTCTGGTTTGTCTCTGTTGCTGTCCCTCTGAGGCAAAGGCCCAGCTGAAAACCCATGAAACACTATAACTGCCAGCTCTGTGTTAGAGAATAACAGGTCCGTGGATGGTGTCTGTAGTTTATCGTGGCATTGTATGCCTTTCTATAAGGTGCACACATACTAGTATTTGTTTTCATATCTGTAATATCTAATGCTGTCGTTATCCTTTATTGTTCAATAGATGTGCCAGTGCTCTATGATTTAAAGATATATTTATTACGGTTTAGAATGAAAGCCGGGGCGGGCAACTCTAGTCCTCAAGGGCCACCAACAGGTCAGGTTTTCAGGATATCCCTGCTGCAGCACAGGTGACTCAATCAGTGGCTCAGTCAGACTGAGCCGCCTGTGCTGAAGCAGGGATATCCCTAATACCTGGCCTGTAGGGTGACCCTTGAGGACTGGAGTTGGCCGCCCCCTTAATTCGATGATCAAACAACAGTTATGTGCTATCGTTTCTATAATTGACCCCTTCCTGCTTCATTGTTATACTACAAATAACATTACCAGCCACAACGTGACCATCATTCTGTGCTGGCCCTGCAGCATCAACACAAAACTAGAAATGCCATGTGGGATGTACCAGGTGGCAGAGGACCGCTGAATTTAGGATTACGATGGAAACCAGCAAAGGGATCATCTAACTGAGGTCAGAAACAGAATGTCCCATTTCCAATCGAACCTCAACCAGAAACCCAAACCACTTCCCTTGCGAGGTTCATGAAGGGGTCTGTGTAACAAGATCCTGAAAAGTCCACCTTAGGGCAAGTTCAACTTGTAGTATGTTTATCTCTGTCAAATGGAAAGAACTTCTTAACCAACATTAGAATCTGCAGAGCCACTTGGCCTCGTGCCGTATTAATATTATTAACATCACCATTTATTTATTACGAGAAGTTTTCTGCAGAGCTGTACAATGTGATGTGAGGACATATATATCACACACATATACACACACACCTTCCCTCAAATCCCTATCTCACTACCTCAAAGTGGCATGAAGGTGGCAACGGGTGTTCAGGAAGATGTACAGTGGCACTTATGCTGAACGGTTTAAACATACAATGAAAGCTTGAACAATATATAAAGTGGAAGAAGTATTTGCAAATAGCTAAATGAGGCCGGCATGGTAAGTAAGGCCTCAACCCCCAAATATGGAACACACCAAAAAGCAAAGGCCTGCATTCTCCTGAGGCTGGAATGTCCCTGGCTACCTACAACTGCCGGACTCTCTCCAGTGAAACAGCGCTGCAAGAACTGGAAGATGAACTTGAAAAGATGAAATGGGATATTCATAGTGTGAAACGTGTTAGAGTTATAGCCATACTCCTCCATGTTCTTCACCTCCAATAAACATTCATTGTATTATCACCCACGCTTAGCCCCAGACTTTTTCGGTACACGCTGTGCTCCGTTTTTTCCTCTCCACACACAAATCTTTTCTGTTTACATTTGGACTGGATGCACGCATCAAAGGACGGTACACACCAGCAATGACGACAAATATCAGCAATGTGAGTACAAATCTCCTTGTTTTCATGAGGATTGCAGTGAAGACAATACACTCTAGGGTTATTGCCTTCCCAAGGGGTTTACTGAGTCATCACTGTTTTAACACAACAGCTGTTGACTCGGGTAATACTCCCTACATTGGCATATTTTAATGAATTCTATCAAATCCATTAAGTTCAACTAACTGGTGTGTTACAGATACCTGTGCTTTGTCCATGTTGAGAACTTTATTCATATGATGATGTTATCCGTTATTCAGACGCACTGATACCTGAGATTTGTTCTCTATGGTTTACTTAAATGTGTGTGTATCCATCCTACCGTCCGTCCAGCGCTGACTCCTCCTGATGGAAGCTGGCAACACTCACAGCCTCTTCTTCCAGGAGTGATATCACTTCCGTCACCACTGACTTCCGTCTCCAATCAACTACATTCATGCCGCTAAAGAAGTTTCATTTCAAAACTGCCAACGTTTTATTACAAAATGGTTTTACCAAAGCGAAAGAGCAACCAGAACCATCATTCATAAGAGATACAGGCTTCAAATAATCCTAGTGTATGCTCCAACATCAAGTCACAGAGACAACGAAGTGGAAGACTTCTAGCATGAAATCAAGCAATTTAACAACAAAGGAAAGGATCATCTCAAGATCATTATGGGAGATTTCAATGCCAACCAGAAGGATGAACCATCAGTTGGTAAGTGTGGTTACGGTAACAGGAATGAACGTGGGGACAGATTGGTAGAATTTGCAGAATGTGAAAACTTCTACATCATGAATTCCTTCTTCAAGAAGAATCCAAATAGAAAATGGACATGGAGTGGGCCCAATGGAGTCCAGAATGAATGTGACTCTATCCTAACACGAAGCACGTGATTGAAGACTGCACTGTCCTTAACAGTAGAGATGGGTGAATCTGCCCAAATCGTTTTTCTGGATTTTCTCGCATTTTCCTCCCAAAATCCGTTTCGCAGTGTAAAAAACGCAAACGGATTCGATCGGTTTTAATCCATGCAAATGAATCAAAAACCACCATTGGGATACAATCCGCTGACGTATTTGTAGAATCTAATCTACTAAAAAATACTTAAAAATCCGCCACCGGATTGCTGAATCCGCGGATTGAATTCTACAAATCCGTCAATGGATTGCTGAATTTACTGAGTGTATTGGTAATAATCATTTGAAAATCCGCAAAATGCGAAATCGCCCTTTTTGAGATTGGACCACTAAAATCCGTGGACCAACGGATCTGGCCGATCCACTGCCGATCCACTGCGGATCCAGATCCGCCCCCAAAAATTCACCCATCTCTACTTAACAGTTTTGAAACAAGGAGTGATCGCAGATTGGTTCGCTGCAGATTACATCTGAATGCTATGTTGGAAAGAAGAACATTTATTAAATCCAAAAACTATAAGCCTAAATAACCCCCAGAATAACAGCAAAGAATTTCAAGCAGGACTGAAAAATTATTGCAGCTTGCTCAAAATGCATGGAGACCCTTTAACAAGCGATTATTAAGATCTTATGAAGATTTTAGTTGAAAGTGCCGGAAAAACTGGAGGAATCGCTAACAAAAAAAAACAGGACAAGAAAATAGCTGAGGAGACAAAACAATTAATGAGGAGACGACAAGAAAAGAAGCATTCCCAAGAACAAGAACTGAATATGCAGAGCTGTGCGAGACGATCCACAAACGTACAACTCAAGATGTAAGAACATGCAACTGTGATATGGTGAGGAAGACTATGAAAGATAACAAAAGATTAAAGAAGACGAAGCAGCGAGTTATGGTTGGCAAGAAGCAAATCATTGCACTCAAACATGATGATGGATCAACAATAAAAGACTGTGCAGGTCTCATACAGAGTTGAGGATTTCTATGTGAAATTGTACAGTATGAGATCACATATAACACAGGATATATACTCCAGCAGAGGTAGAGTGAGAAGAAACTACCAATGAGGTACCACGCATCTATCCAGAAGAAGTGACAAAAGCAATAAAATCCATAAAGAATGGGAAGACTCCCGGGGAAGGTGGAATTACAACTGAAGTCTTGAAAGAAGCTGGGGGAAGTAGAAAAAAAACCTTGCAAAATGCTTTACATGCTGCTTGAAGAACAGGAAAATCCCAGAGCAATGGAGTAACATCGTAATTATCCTCATCCACATGAAAAGAGGCAAAGACCTGAAGAACTACAGACCAATCCGTCTACAGTCGTCACTAATTGGCTGCAACAGACACTAGACTTTGTCCAGCCTAGAGAATAAGTGGGATTTCGCAGTGGATACAAAACAATGGACCCCATCCATGTCGTGCAAGAAGTGATTTCCCGAAGTAATGAATACGATCTACCACTGAGCTTAGGCTTTGGATATCTGATGTATACTGTAAATAGTAAGGTATCCTGAGCTCTCACTTACTTTATTATACAGAGAACAAAATAACGAAGCATAGAGAACAGAAAAACACGAGGCCCCCCCCCCCCCCCCACACACACACACACTGTCGCCCCCCCCCACAACACACAACACACTACACACTACACCACAATATACAAACACAGTACTCCCCCACAACACACACACACACACTACTCTCCACAACACACACACTATTCCCCCACAACACACACGCACACACACACTACTCCCCACAACACACACACTATTCCCCCACAACACACACACGTGAACGCAGGGAAAAGCCCACCGAGAAGCAGCGGACATAGTGGGACAAGGAAGCTACTGCGAGGGACACCCCCAGAAAACCCAGAAGAACGAAGGGACAGACGTCGGGAGACTGGGTCTGAGAGGACTAACCACATGTGGAAAGCTACTCACCCATGCCTTTGTGAATAGACGTTTGTGAGTGCATCCATTTTGTTTTATTTATTGTTATTAAAACGTATTATGCCATGTTCCTTTTTATCTATCTTTTTTAAGCATCTCTTATTGGCTGCTGTGGAAGTGCACACTCTATCTCCAGTGGGATCAGCACATCATTCCACTGACTGCTGGTCGCAGTTCACTTCACATCTTTAACGTGATTAATACATGTAAGTGCATGTGTGTGTGTGTGTGTGTGTGTGTGTGTGTGTGTGTGTGTGTGTGTGTGTGTGTGTGTGTGTGTGTGTGTGTATATATATATATATGCTGTATTGTTTTTATCTCCATGAGTTTATACTTTTTTATGGTGAGATTTTTAAGGAGTTTTGTATGTAGATTGTTATTAGACTGTTTAGAGCTTATCATTTTAGCCTAGGGTCGGGTACATTGGATATTGGTGCCTCCCCCTTAATAAGTGAATTTAGGTATCTATTGCCAATACCAATACCTCTTTATTTCTGTCTATTTTTCTCCCCATATTTACCTAGTGGGTCGATGGACTGAGTACATGCGCTGGAGGACTCCCCCCTTTTGTATTTGACAAACACACACACACACACACACACACACTACTCCCCCACAAAACACACACATACACAATCACACACACACTACTCCTCCACAATACACACACACACACTACACCCCACAACACACACACACACACACACACACACTACTCCCCCACAAAACACACACATACACAATCACACACACACTACTCCTCCACCACACACACACACACACACACACACACACACACACACACACACACACACACACACACACACTACACCCCCACAACACACACACACTACTCAATCACACACACTACTCCTCCACAACACACACACTACACCCCCACAACAAACACACTACTCCCCCACAAAACACACACATACACAACACACACTACTCCCCAACACACTGTCCTTCCCCCCACAACACACAGCCCCTCCCTAAGAAAACACAGCCACTCCCCCCACACACATTGCCACTCCCTCAGTCACACTGTCACCCCACATACACTGCCCTCCCCACACACACAAACCCTAATCCCCCCCACACACACATTGTGTGTGTGTGTGTGTGTGTATGTATGTATACATATACACACATACCATTCACCCTACCCCTTGCTGCTCATATAACTGAGCGCAATATCACTAATCACATTAATATGAATTTAAGATAGATTTTATATATACATCTGATTTATTTCCCGGATCCTTGTGATGTATTCTGCCCCATCTGCTGACCGTCCTGTAGCTCCCCCCTCCTCCAGCCCACCCCCTCTTGGTGCCCTGCAGTCTTTCCCTCTTAACCCCTCCCCCCCCCCCACTCACCTGCAGACTGCTGCCCCAGACTCGGTCCCGGACCCCCCCAGGTAGCTCAGTGACACCATTCCAGGGACACAACACGAGCAGAGAGAGAGGAGACCCGGCCTGAGAGTCGGGGGGGAGGGGGGGGGGCAAGTGGTGGGGTGGATGAGAGGAGAGAGAAGGCAGAGACAAGACAGTCATTACCGCAGACTGACAGGGAATCAGCACCAGGGACAGCTCCTATACACACACAGAGAGACAGCTCCTATACACACACAGAGAGACAGCTCCTATACACACAGAGAGATAGCTCCTATACACACACAGAGAGACAGCTCCTATACACACACAGAGAGACAGCTCCTATACACACAGAGAGATAGCTCCTATACACACACAGAGACAGCTGCTATACACACAGAGAGATAGCTCCTATATACACACAGAGAGACAGCTCCTATATACACACAGAGAGATAGCTCCTATACACACACAGAGAGACAGCTGCTATACACACAGAGAGATAGCACGCGCACACACACACACACACACACACACACACACACACACACACACACACACACACACACACACACACACACACACGGAGAGACAGCTCCTATACACAATACACACAAGGAGAGACAGCTCCTATACACAATACACACAAGGAGAGACAGCTCCTATACAGCGAGAGAGAGAGGGGGAGGAGAGATACAGTTCCTACGTACTCACAGAGATAGCTCCTAAACACAGAGAGAGAGACAGCTCCTATGCACAGAGAGACAGCTCCTATGCCCAGAGAGAGACAGCTCATACATACACAGAGACAGACAGCTCATGTACACACAGATCTCTTACCAGTCCGAGCTCAGCACCAGGATAAGTGACAGCTTTACACAGAGAGACAGCACAATCCCCCTCACGAGAGACAATAACATACACAGCAGAGACAGTCAGAGAGGAGCAGAGAGAGAGAGCTCCCAGCCCCGCCTGCTCCTCTCCTCCCACACATCTCATGTCAGATACCATTATCCTGCAGCTGCAAATAACCCCCTCAGCACCTCCTAACCACTGAACCCCAAATATCCCCCGAAGCTCCTGCTAACCACTGAACCCCAAATAACCCCACAGAACCTCCTAACCACTGAAACCCAAATAACTCCCATAGCTCCTCCTATCCCTGAACCCCAAATAACCCCCACAGCACCTAACCACTGAACCCCAAATAATCCCCACAGCTCCTCCCAACCCCTGAACCCCAAATAATGGCTACAGCTCCACCTAACCACTGAACCCCAAATAATCCCCACAGCATCTCCTACTTGCTGAACCCCAAATAATCCCCACAGCTCCTCCTACCCCTGAACCCCAAATAACCCCCACAGCTCCTCCTATCGCCTAAAACCCAAATAAACCCCACAGCTTCTCTTACCCCCTCAACCCCCAAATAACCCCTCCTGTGCCCCCAGTATAAGACTCCTCACAACAGGGGCAGCTCTGTACCATCAGATTTAGAATTGCTGCAGTTTTCTTCCTGCTGACCACAGTCTTTGGTTTAAGGCTTCCTGATGATCTGTCTCTGTAGTTACTGTCAGGCAGGAACAGTGTGTAAATAAAAGCTGGATGGATCTTTTCCCAGTGAGGAGGAATATTATTCTGATTCTGTATCTAAATGAGCTGATGTATTCCTTTTTAATACTTTTTTTATACCGCGTTTTTCTATAGAGACTTCCTCTCTGTTATTTTGTTTGGTCATACAGTACTCTCACCATGTTGCAAATTAACGTGCAATGCTCATGTTTCAAACTGAACAGGTTTCGGTGATATTGGCTTTCAAAATAGCCCTTGTATATTGTGCACTTGGTGTAATTATTGATCCGGTTATTTATTAGTCTATAGGAAGGTATGAAAGCGCTCACCAGTAAACCATATTTGTGACGTCTGGTATCCAGAGTAAAGCATTGTCCTGCGACTTTGGTATGTTCAATAGGAGTCTCTCAGCCTGAGGCCGCAATTATAGTGGCGCCGCGCACCACCAAAACAAATTAATGTTGTCCAATGAGCGCGCACATAGTGCGCGTGACCAACGCATCCCAGCGCGCTATTTTTTAAAAGACATTTAAAATTGTTCTTGCCGCACGACGGCCGCATCACGTGAACGGTTCAGCCAATGAGAGTGAACCGCTCACGTGACATCATGGCAACGCCTCCGCCACACCTCCCTGTCACCTCCCGATGACTCCAGTGCAGGTTTGTACACCGGCAGGATAATCTCGGCCTTAATGTACTGTACTTGTGATGCAACGATTAGTCCAGGGGTGCCCAATGCCAGTCCTCAAGACCACCCCCCCTAACAAACAGGTCATGTTTTAAGGATATCCCTGCTTCAGCACAGGTGGCTCAATCAGTGGCTCAGTCTTCGAAGCTGGGCTGAAGCTGGGATATCCTTAAAACCTGTGCTGAAGGATGCATATCCTTAAAACCAGTCCTCAAGACCCCCCCAACAGGTCAAGTTTTAAGGATATCCCAGCTTCAGTACAGGTGGCTCAATCAGTCCCTGCTTCAGCACTGCTTCGACTGAGCCACCTGTGCTGAAGCTGGGATATCCTTAAAACCTGACCTGTTGGGGGGGGTCTTGAGGATTGGAGTTGAGCCCCTCTGTACTAGTCTGCATCTTGGGGGAGTTCATTGTTCCAATTCTGAGGGGCTGGAACTAAATTCTGCTGATTAAGAATCTTCTTTAATTTGACTGGGACACCAGCTTTAATGTTCACATTAAAAATGAGTTTCACACAGGGAGCCCTGTTGCTTCCTATAAAAACCTTATTACTGCAAACCAGTCAGCCCCAGCCTAATGATGGCTACTTCTTGTTTGCATGAGCTGTGTAATGCAAATGAGTGCCAATGTGGACACGAGGGAAAAGAAGTACTGGGTTTTATAGGATGAGGCTCTGAATTACAGCTGCAGAGCGAAGCAGCCAATGAACCTGCAGCTATCTACCCCTTCAGCAAGTCACCCCACAATCCATGAGTCCGAGGCTGCCCCCTAACACCCCACACACTGTCTGATACAGGAGACCTGCCCCCACGTCTGGGCTCCAACATGTTACTAATTACAGGTAGCAGTAGTAATAATAATATGGGGCTCAGGATAAATATGAGGCATGATGTGGGTAGGACCAGCTCTGTGCTGAAGGCGAGAGGAAGCAGATTCACATTCTGTATGCACTTACTGCAGCCAAGCAGAGCCAGGGTATGAATCACAATATCCTTCTAGTCAATAAATGGCACGCACAGCACAGCGCCGCGCTCCGGCAGGCGCCCGTTACACTGTAACCAGGAAATTATAAAGCAGAGGCGGCCCTCATGGTTTGGAGCTTCTGAGTGAACAACGCTGTATGCCAGGGGTGTCCTTAAGGGCCCCCAACAAGTTGGCTTTTCACGCTATCCCTGCTTCAGCACAGGTGGCTCAATCAGTGGCTCAGTCGTTGTTGGTGGCCACCCCCGCTGTATGCACATTACGTTCTTACTGAAGTCTTTATCTTGACTCCAAATTTCAGACGCACTTTCACTTGTTTATCCCACGGTAAAACTCAGTGTGTCTGGGGGAGGGTCTGTGCGAGAGTGTCTGTGCGAGAGTGTCTGTGCGAGACGGTCTGTGTGAGAGTGTCTGTGCGAGAGTGTCTGTGTGAGTGTCTGTGTGAGAGTCTGTGTGAGAGTGTCTGTGCGAGACGGTCTGTGTGAGAGTGTCTGGGTGAGGGTCTGTGTGAGAGTGTCTGGGTGAGGGTCTGTGTGAGAGTGTCTGTGCGAGACGGTCTGTGTGAGAGTGTCTGTGCGAGATGGTCTGTGTGAGAGTGTCTGGATGAGGGTCTGTGTGAGAGTGTCTGTGTGAGAGTGTCTGTGTGAGAGTGTCTGTGTGAGAGTGTCTGTGTGAGAGTGTCTGGGTGAGAGCGTCTGGGTGAGAGCGTCTGGGTGAGATCGTCTGGGTGAGATCGTCTGGGTGAGATCGTCTGGGTGAGAGCGTCTGGGTGAGAGCGTCTGGGTGAGAGCGTCTGTGCGAGACGGTCTGTGCGAGACGGTCTGTGCGAGAGTGTCTCTGTGAGAGTTTCTGTGCAAGAGTGTCTGGGTGAGGGTCTGTGTGAGAGTGTCTATGTGAGAGTGTCTATGTGAGAGTGTCTATGTGAGAGTGTCTGTGTGAGAGTGTCTGTGTGAGAGCGTCTGTGCGAGAGCGTCTGTGCGAGAGCGTCTGTGCGAGAGCGTCTGTGCGAGAGCGTCTGTGCGAGAGCGTCTGTGCGAGAGCGTCTGTGCGAGAGCGTCTGTGCGAGAGCGTCTGGGTGAGAGCGTCTGGGTGAGGGTCTGTGCGAGAGTGTCTGTGCGAGCGTGTCTGTGCTAGATGGTCTGTGTGAGTGTCTGGGTGAGGCTGTGTGAGAGTGTCTGTGCGAGAGTCTGTGTGAGTGTCTGTGTGAGAGTGTCTGTGCGAGAGTGTCTGTGCGAGAGTGTCTGTGCGAGAGTGTCTGTGCGAGAGTGTCTGTGCGAGAGTGTCTGGGTGAGGGTCTGTGTGACCCCCCAGATTGTTCCACCACCCCATATCACCCCCTAGATTGTCCCACCGCCCCATATCACCCCCCAGGTTGTCCCACCGCCCCATATCACCCCCCAGGTTGTCCCACCGCCCCATATCACATCAGAGCACCGCAGAAGTAACGTGACATTGCTGCAAGCGTCGTAACCTTAGTGCTGACAAATAAAGGTACTTTCTTTTTATTCATTTAGTGTATAAAAGTCACCTAGTGCATTACGCCGCAGGTTAGAGGTACCTTTTATCCCCCCTTACGCCCCGCTGATGAAGTGGCCAGGGTCTTGCAGTCCGAATGAAAAATTGTCTCCCAAACTATGCCGAGTTTGACGGGCCTGATCTTAGGCATAGGGATATCACAAGCTGTCACCAGGATAGGAGCCAGCCTGCCCTGCTCACATTAGAATGACGTGTAAGCTTCTGTGTCTGGGTCCACAGTGTATCATGTTCCCTTCACCGAGTCGGACTTGATAGAAACTCCTGACTATTGTTCTGCAGGAGACGTGAGACATGTTTAAGAAGGAGAGCCGTGTACGTATATCTATATATTTTTTCTTTGGACCCGTGCATATAGACCCTTCCTTTATGACCTTTTTACCCCTCCGCCATATTTTGGGGGGAGTTCTAAAAATGCTATTTTCCTGTATTTACATTGTATATTTCTTACAACCAGTGGGAGCAGTTTATTAAAGTGTCCTGATAGCGGGTAACAGATGAAAAGTTCAGACACCAGGAGATCCCTAATTTGTGTGCAGTAGAAAACGAATGATAAAGGAGTTGGTTCCTCGGATATTCCCCATTCTTACCTTTAAAAGCGGTCACGTAGGAGAGGACCTTGGTGGATGTCGCTGTCAGTCACTTCTATTTTGGCTTGCTTTCTGTTTCTGCTTTTAAATAAACGACTCTGGCTGTTTAATCCCATTAGGGCCTAGCCTGGCTGTCTGATCTCAGCTCGCCCGTCTCCCTGTGCATTGCAAGCACCATGAGAGCCAAAGCTCCCTTTATATTTTTCGATATCCTGTGACTCGGGGAGATTTGAGGATTTCCAGGCTCAGCTCCTGGGAGGAGTTCTCCAGAAAGCCAAGTGTTGAAACTGCATTGTGTGTTTGTCCCCACCACACTGGGTGGGATTTCTTCGAATAGAAAGGTTTAGGTTAAATTTATTGTAACAACCACTAAGAATATTACAGAGGTTCACCAGATACTCCGCATTTCACCGGAATATTACAGCCTCTGCAGATCCACGTGCAGGGAGTGGGAGGTAATAACAGATGTGGTAATGACTTGCTATGGATATTATTGCTGTCCCATTGTGATATTACACCAACCACGTACATAGCCCATCACAGTAAGGGTACAGCAGGGTATACACACAATGGTAACAGCATCACATGTCCAAGTTGTCACGCACGGCTCATCTGTGAGCACGTGACTTGTACATGTGTCATGGGTTGTTACACAGCTATCTAGCGGACACGCTTTTCACCTACCGCAAAGGTCCCTCAAATGGCTAATATATACCCTCATTCCATCCCAATATACCATCTGTCATGAACAGCACGCTTGTGAGAGCGTGACATGTGACATGTAATACACGCAGCTAAAAGGTTTACATTTATTCTAGTGTCACGACTGCCATATTTCGATGTTCCCCCCACTTCCAAAACCAGATCTCCTTATCTCTATATAATATCAGTCCTATAAACCACAGGCCTGGTAACAACTATTCTTGTATTTTTAAGACAATTTGTATCCAATGTTAACCTCTCGTGTGCCAGACTGATTAAACTACTTCATACTTTCTGCAATATTTCATTACACAAAGAAAACAGTGCGAATGGAGAAATGGCCCCCACAGGTTAAGACGTGACGTTGCCGAGCCTGTTTTCACCCATCTGCAGTTGCAGGGATACGAGGCCCCTGTGATAACAACAGATAAACCAGCACCGTGCTCTGGTAAACAAATACACGAGAAAAGAATATCAGAGTTTTTCATCAGCTGCTCTAAATAGCCAATTATCTGCACCAACATACATGCTGCAATAGCAGTCAACAGCCGCTTATCATGAGGATTTTGGCATCCAAACAACCGCAACCAATTAAAAGAGGCAGTCAGGAAAAGGAGCCACGGGTGGGACTAATCTCAGAGTGTCACTCACAGAGAGATCAATCTCACCGGTTTATTGTTTCATATTGACAAAGCGCCAAGTTTGGTAAGATGCATATGTGTACAGACTGTGCCGCCGCAGTTTGGGATTGTGTGCGAGTTTGGGATTGGGTGTGAGTTTGGGGTTGGGTTTGAGTTTGGGATCGGGTGTGAGTTTGGGATTGCTGTGTGCGAGTTTGGGATTTCTGTGTGTGAGTTTGGGATTTCTGTGTGTGAGTTTGGGATTGGGTGTGAGTTTGGGATTGGGTGTGAGTTTGGCATTGCTGTGTGTGAGTTTGGGATTGTGTGTGAGTTTGGGATTGTGTGTGAGTTTGGAATTGTGTGTGAGTTTGGAATTGTGTGTGAGTTTGGAATTGTGTGTGAGTTTGGGATTGGATGTGAGTTTGGGATTGTGTGTGAGTTTGGCATTGCTGTGTGTGAGTTTGGGATTGTGTGTGAGTTTGGGACTGGGTGTGAGTTTGACATTGTATGTGAGTTTGACATTGTGTGTGAGTTTGGGATTGTGTGTGAGTTTGGGACTGGGTGTGAGTTTGGGACTGGGTGTGAGTTTGGGACTGGGTGTGAGTTTGGGACTGGGTGTGAGTTTGGCATTGGGTGTGAGTTTGGGATTGGGTGTGAGTGGGATTGTGTGTGTTTGGGATTGGGTGCAAGTTTGGGATTGGGTGTGAGTGGGATTGTGTGTGAGTTTGGGATTGGGTGCAAGTTTGGGATTGGGTGTGAGTGGGATTGTGTGTGAGTTTGGCATTGGGTGTGAGTTTGGCATTGGGTGTGAGTTTGGCATTGGGTGTGAGTTTGGCATTGGGTGTGAGTGTGGGATTGTGTGTGAGTTTGGGATTGGGTGTGAGTTTGGGATTGGGTGCAATTTTGGGATTGGGTGTGAGTGTGGGATTGTGTGGTCTCTGTGTTGCACACCTCTCCCTAGCAGGTAAGTGTTGTGTGATGGTGCTAGTGGATGTGTTGTACAGGCAGCTCATGTATATTTCTCTGCACATACTGTTTATACGGTTTATTACTTTCCATATAGAGGCTCCAGAGTCACAAAGCGGAACCCTCGGGTGAATGAAACCGATTGGCTCATTCTGTGGCAGTCCCGGGCAGTCTCTGGTCGAACAAATACAGTTATAAACAAATACACGCGCACACAACCCCCCCCCCCCCCCAAATTTATGATAATGATTTTAAATGGGTACCACACTCACCCTCGCTGATCGGACGGTCGCGGCAGCAGAAGAAAAAAAATGTGCGATTCTGTTTTTTCAAAGCCAAGATCCAATAGCATGTGCTGCAGAGAAATATTTACGTAAAACTTGAAGGATTATCTCACGTGCCCTGTGACAAAAAACAGACTTCTTCCCAGAAGAGGCAGCATGTTAAACAGGCTGAAACCTTTATACAGATACGCTTATACACACACATATATACAGATAGACAGACATACCTCTGCCCATACGTTTGGAAAACACACCTCTCTGTTCATACGTACAGATATACACACTTCTGTGCCCATACGTACAGATATACACACACCTCTGTGCCCATACGTACAGCTATACACACACCGCTCTGCCCATACGTACAGATATACACACACCTCTGTGCCCATACGTACAGCTATACACACACCGCTCTGCCCATACGTACAGATATACACACACCTCTCTGCCCATACATACAGATATACACACACCTCTCTGCCCATTCGTACAGATATACACACACCGCTCTGCCCAGATGTACAGGTATACACACGTCTCTGCCCATACGTAAAGATATACACACACCGCTCTGCCCATACGTACAGATATACACACACAGGTTTCTGTCCATATGTACAGATATACACACACCGCTCTGCCCATACGTACAGATATATACACACCGCTCTGCCCATACGAACAGATATACACACACTGCTCTGCCCATATGTACAGATATTGTGAATAAGTGAATATAAGGCGCTAACAACTTAAATAAATACAATAGTGATACGTGCAAGTGTAATATAAATTAATATAGGTGCTCAAATAATAAACCCTGCTCAAACCCTCTGGTAGAACCTGTTTCCAGAGTTCCAAGTAGAAAGATGTATTTCAAACAATCCAGGAGGAGCAAAATATAGGGAAATAAAAAACAGAAAACAGTGCAAATTTAAGTGCAGACGTTGAGACTATGATGAAAATATAATGACAATATCTTGGCTCTGCCGGTCTATCTACTTACAAGATGTAAGTGGTAAGTATGCAGTTGGCAGATTGGGCTGCCACCCCAGGTAGTAGCTGTGTATTGTGGATATCCCTCCAGGCTTATCTCGTCAGGGTAACCATGGTGTACATAGGGGAGGAAACAAAGCTACATAGCGCGATCTGTCTTTCCAAAAACTTTATAAAATGAGTATAAGCATATAAAATGTGCACTTACAATGTGCCAAAATTAAAATTGCATTTATCACAATCACAGTGATTCTAGGGGGGTTTTTCCGATCTCACCGCCTCCTCTCTGGCTCTGGATGTCAGCCGTCTGCAACCTGGAACGCTCAGCTCCTACAGGCAGGCAGAGCCAAGATATTGTCATTATATTTTCATCATAGTCTCAACGTCTGCACTTAAATTTGCACTGTTTTCTGTTTTTTATTTCCCTATATTTTGCTCCTCCTGGATTGTTTGAAATACATATGTACAGATATACACACACCGCTCTGCCCATACGTACAGATATACACACACAGCTCTGCCCATACGTACAGATATACACACACCTCTGCCCATACGTACAGCTATACACACCGCTCTGCCCATACGTACAGACATACACACCTCTCTGCCCATACGTACAGATATGCACACACCGCTCTGCCCATACGTACAGATATACACACACCTCTCTGCCCATACATACAGATATACACACACCGCTCTGCCCATACGTACAGATATACACACCTCTCTGCCCATACGTACAGATATACACACACCTCTTTGCCCATACGTACAGATATACACACCTCTCTGCCCATACGTACAGATATACACACCGCTCTGCCCATACGTACAGATATACACACCTCTCTGCCCATACGTACAGATATACACACACCTCTCTGCCCATAAATACAGATATACACACCGCTCTGTCCATACATACAGATTTACACACACCACTCTGCCCATACGTACAGATATACACACACCTTTCTGCCCATACGTACAGATATACACACCTCTCTGCCCATACGTACAGATATACACACACCTCTCTGCCCATACGTACAGATATACACACACCTCTCTGCCCATACGTACAGATATACACACACCTCTCTGCCCATAAATACAGCTATACACACCGCTCTGTCCATACATACAGATTTACACACACCGCTCTGCCCATACGTACAGATATACACACACTGCTCTGCCCATACGTACAGATATACACACACTGCTCTGCCCATACGTACAGATATACACACAACTCTTAAAAAAAAATCTATATATATATATACACACACACACATATATATATTTATATATGTATATATAAACACACTGTATATTTCTCTGCACATACATACAGGTATACATTCAAGTAAGTGGGCTGTAGCCGGGTCCTGTCCAGTTTAGCAGTGAGCAGGCCGAAGCCTTTTCTGCATAAACTGCACAAATACCACACATGCAAAACACGGCTCTCTCCATCTACCGTTACCACGGAAACCAGGCACTGTCACTGCGGCAATGGATTTATTGCGGCCTGCGTGTCAGCCTGAGGCCTGCTCCGGCCACTCCGAGGAGTTGTGTGCATTTGATTGGGGTTTGATGATTGCTGCCCCCCTTACTGTCCCCCTCACAAATGTCCAGTGATTCAGAGACCAAGATTGCAACGTGGAGAAGAGAGAGGCGCTTGCAACAAATGCAAATATTCCTGGCTCACTCCCTTTTAGTGATTCAGACACCGAGCTTCCTCGCGTGGAGGAATTCAGTGGGTCATTTATACCTAGCAGTCTCATAGCTGCAAAAACACAACTCCACCAGAATGAGCCACTCCAGCCACTGTGTTCACCAGACTTTAATAAACCCCATCCATGAATGCTTTCATAAATACAGATTTCAGGATCATTTTCCTCTCCCTGTAATATTTTGTATAAAATAAAAAAAAAAGGTGTTCTTATAGAAACATATGTTTTCAGTCGGGCGGCATTAGACAGGCCTTCTCGCACTGAGAAAATCATGCAGGAAACCGGGTTATTATCTGCACGAGAAGAGACTTGCATGAAAAAGTACAATAAGTGCCGCACTCAGGTTCTTAAGCCCGTATACAGGATTGTGCAGGGCACAAACAGGCAGGGTAGCCAGGTGGCTTTAAAATAAAATACTGGATACAATGGTAAAAGGTGCGACGCGCTTGACACACACACACCTCTCTCTCACCTCCATGCCGTTTCCTCCTCTCCTTGCTCCCATCCCCAGGCTCCTGACACCTTCTCCTGATTGGCTGCATTACCCAGCACCAGCTGGCTGAACCTGACGAAGCAATTCTTTGCAAAACGCGTTGTTCATGTGGGGCCCTGGACTTTGTACCTACTGACCGCTGTCAGCTACCGTAGTTAGCGCGAGCGCCTTGCTGGAGTCCTGAGCACCGGACGCAGGGCAAAGGAAGACACTGCAGCGTGACGCGGAAGTCTGCTGCGTTTACCGGAGCGGTCCCTCATGCGAGTGTACTGTTTGCTCACTTTTTATCTAATAAATTACACCCTTATATCTTTATGTGATGTGTCATCCTTGTGTGTATATATACATACATATACATATATATATACATATACATATATATACATATACACATACACACACTACCACTGTGTGAGCCGTGGAGGACATTTCTGAGGATACAGATGATAGTTTGGTATCTGTCTGCTGAGCATCTGAAAAAAAAGGTCTTTGACGACACCTGTTAGAAGTGAAAGATACCATTACTCTTGCTTAGTACCACACTCGGCCGTGTGAGTACACTGTCATATATATATATATATTTATTCCCTTCATCATCACAGACATTGTCTATCATTTGTGTGATAGGGACATCTTTTGATTCCCTTTTACATATATTGTGCCCCTATTCTTCTTTTTACATATCTACACTACGAGGATCGTGGGAAGATCCTCGTTCTGGGGCTGAGCAGCAATCAACATCATCACTCTATGGGCTAGTATGGTTCATTGACATATCTGACTACTACTATATCAGTATTGGGTTTGGAGGGAGCGCCCCAGTTCTCTATTGTTATGGTAAAAAAAACTCATGAATACTCCTTGCAGTTACAGCATTTAGTGGTTCAACTGGGTAATTCTGTGCTGTCCCTCACAATGTGGCTGGCTAATTATGCCCATTACGTGTGTGTACAGGGGGTTGTCATGGTGGGGTGTGTGTGCAAGGTTGGCAGTGTTAGTCGTGGGTTGTGTGCATGTGCAGTATTGGCGGTGTGATTGTGAGGTGTGTGTGCAAGCTTTGCATTGAGTGGGAGGGTATTTGGAGGGTTTGCAGTGAGTGGTGTGGTGTACACAGGGTTTACAGTGAGTGGGGTGGGTGTGTGTAGGGGTTGCATTGAGTGGGGTGGGTGTGCACAGGGTTTGCAGTGAGTGGGGTGGGTGTGCACAGGGTTTGCAGTGAGTGGTGTGTGTGTGTGTGTGTGTAGGGGTTGCAGTGAGTGGTGTGTGTGTGTAGGGGTTGCAGTGCGTGACGGATTGTGTGCCGGGTTTGCAGTGAGTGGAGTGGGTGTGCACAGCGTTTGCAGTGAGTGAGTTGGGTGTGCGCAGAATTTGCAGTGAGTGGGTTGGGTGTGCACAGGGATTGCAGTGAGTGGGTTGGGTGTGCGTGCGTAGGGGTTGCATTGAGTGGGGTGGGTGTGCACAGGGTTTGCAGTGAGTGGGTTGGGTGTGCGCAGGATTTGCAGTGAGTGGGTTGGGTGTGCGCAGGATTTGCAGTGAGTGGGGTGGGTGTGCGCAGGGTTTGCAGTGAGTGGGTTGGGTGTGCGCAGGATTTGCAGTGAGTGGGGTGGGTGTGCGCAGGGTTTGCAGTGAGTGGGTTGGGTGTGCGCAGGATTTGCAGTGAGTGGGGTGGGTGTGCGCAGGATTTGCAGTGAGTGGGGTGGGTGTGCGCAATTCTATAGCTGCTCTCACGTAATTAAAATGCCTCAAAGGGGATCTGCTATGGTACAGTCTGATATCTCTGATAGCCAGTAAGGGAAAGGATGGCGCAGATTAAACGAGAACCGGCAAATCTCCATTCTCCAGAGCTCTCTGTGGCGCCTCATTTACAGGCAGAAAAACAAGATGTGCAAACCCACCTCACATTCAGGGGCTGAGCTCTCATCAACATGAAAACACGTGAGATTTTCATATGAATTCTCCCCCGAGATGTGCTCCGGGGAAGCAATTCTTCTTCCCGAGCGGATTGTGGCAGGGATGTCCGCCATATTACAGCTGCTACTCAGCCCTGTCTGCATGAGCAGATGTAGCTTTGGGAAACATTAGAGAAAAGACTTCTAAGGCTGTATTCATAGTGCCGGCAATGCGACACTGCCCGAAAACAAATGCATTGTCGTCCCCGCCGCGTGCGCTTATAGCAAGCGCGACGGAGCGACGTGATTTTTTTGCAGCCGGGAATATTTGATTGGTTCAGGGGCTGTCGCCTCATGTGACAGCCCCTGAACCAATCAATGGTCTGGTCGCCCGTGACACCGCCGCAAAGTGAAATACAGCTTTCGCTAGCCGCGGCGTCACGCGTCGCGGGCACTATACGCGCGGCCTAAGGGGTTTGTTAGCCATAATAAGCATACTGTAACACAGGAGGGACCGGGAGGAGGGGGTGTCAGTGGCCCTACAAGTAGTGGATATGTTACAAGCTTCCCAACCTCTCAGAGTCAGGGTGACCTGATGAAGGACCCCGAGAGGTTGAAAAACCTGTAACATATCAACTACTTGTTGGGCCAATAAAATTTATATCATACCCCCTCCTCCCTCTCCCTCCTGTGGAAGAAAGGACCAATCCAGCTCCCCGCCCGTCTTTCCATAATAAGCAGGAATTTTTGAGCCTATTTTTACATTTTATAAACAACCTTCGCCAGCGGTTTAAAGACAAAGACTGAAGCCGCGCCAGCCTGCATTTACTTGTCGAACAGAGGTTACCCTCCTCCACTCTCTAAAACATCACCTTTTTACTCTCCTCTGTGTGAGGCGGTTTTAACATAAAGGCGATATTAGAAATGCAGGAAACCGGAGCGCACACGAAAGGATAACTTTCACCGGAAGCGTCAATGTTGCAGATTTAAAAACCTTGTCGAATCTGATTGATGGGCTGTATCTGGGGGGCCCTGAGTGTCGTGTACTGCAGGTCATATCGTGTCAAGCAGCGCTTTCGGTACACGCAAACATACCCATTTATATCAAAACAAGCAAGTAAACGCGAACATATAAAATACAGAGAAGCGACACGTGCATCAGCTGTACAGGAGGGGTATAACGCGTAATGTGTAGCGGTTGCAGCTTGATACGTCATGACATCATCACGCTAGATATGACACGGAATGCAAAGACATTGCAGCCTGATACATTGTGACATCATCATTGCTAGATATGACACAATGCGTAGAGGTTGCAGCTTGATACGTCATGACATCATCACGCTAGATATGACACGGAATGCAAAGACATTGCAGCCTGATACATTGTGACATCATCATTGCTAGATATGACACAATGCGTAGAGGTTGCAGCTTGATACATCATGACATCATCACGCTAGATATGACACGGAATGCAAAGACATTGCAGCCTGATACATTGTGACATCATCATTGCTAGATATGACACAATGCGTAGAGGTTGCAGCTTGATACATCATGACATCATCACGCTAGATATGACACATATGACACAAAGACGTTGCAGCTTGATAGATTGTGGCATCATCATGCTAGATATGACACGTAATGCATAGAGGTTGCAGCTTGATGCATCATGACATCATCACGCCAGATATGACCCAATGCGCAGAGGTTGGGCATCATCACGCCAGATATGGAAGCTTTTGGGGGTATCTCGTGGCTCTGAGAATCTCCAGTTTAGCACTGGTGGGAAATCTATGGCACGTGTGTATAATTTTATTTATTTAGCGCCAGCAATGTACCATCTCCTGGACGGATGATGCATGTGTGCCAGTTTGCTCTATTTCATGCGAGATTGTAGTCGCTTCTCTTTACATAAATATTTGCTATAAGCGTATGCGGTTCAGCGTAGTGCTTTCTGTTTTTTTGTTTGGGTCGGACATGTTGATGGCGGGAGAGGCTTGATCTAAAAGAGGATCTCGTCACAATGTAGCCGGCGTTCGGCACGTTAGAATGTTTCTTTGCCGTTTTTCTAAATGTGGTATACACCTGTTTGTCCAAATCCCGTGCCCCTGTGAATGACACACACAGTAATGGATTATTGTGTGGTGTGGCTGAATGATCATGCTACTGGTCAGTGGATTGTATGTGATACACCGACTGCCTCAGTAATGTAGCCAAGTCGGTTAAAGGAAAAAAAGGCAAAAAAAAAGACGAAAAGGCTCAAATGCTACATCCAATATGACAAATTATTTAATACATTACTATGTATTTTATCTATATTCTTCTATCACAAATATGGGTGGTTTAGTTCAATCTTTTGGCCAAAACATTTTAAGCCTGCGACCCACGTCACAGTGACCTCATTTCAGCAGGTCTACCGCTTCCAATATTATACTGTCTTATGTATCTCTTCCACTGCATAGCGCAGGGGTTTTAAACTCAGTTTTTATGGATATGCCTGCTTCAGCACACGTGGCTCAAGCAGTGGCTCAGTCGAAGACTGAGCCACTGATTGGATATTCCTGCTTCAGCACAAGTTGCTCATAAAAGCTGACCTGTTGGTGGCCCTTGAGGACTGAGTTTGAGACCCCTGGCATAGAGAGACAAGGAAACAGAACACTGTAGCCAACTGCATGGGGTACGGAACATGTATACAGTGCCTAAAGGGTTAACATGTAAGAAGCACTATATGTGCTATGTACGGGCTACAGTGCAGTTAAAACCGGTTAGAGACCAGAAGTACCATAATAATAATTAGTGAAAGCAAATCTAAAGAAAGTGCAAAAATGACACAGTATGTATACTTCCTATGCGGGCTACAGCAGTAACAATACCCTCTCCCCCCCCCCCCCCCCCCTCTCCTGGGGAAGAGATCTCTTTATAGTGTCCTTTTTAATCTATGTGTGCTCTGCCGTGTGTTGCTGGCACCAAAGGGTTAACAGATGTGCTGTTTTCTTTTAATGTGTGCTTAATATGCTACACAAAGTCTCTTATCTCACACTGCATCCTCTGCACCTGTCGCTGGAACAGCAGCGGTAACATCTCCTGAGCATGGCACATTACCGCATGGCACATTACCGATGTACCAGGCGTGACATGTATAGGCAGGTGCATTACGCCACCTTGTGGATCTCCACCAGTCACAGCCACAGTAGTAATGGGATTAGGAGGACGACGACGTTGGGTCAGCCTCGTCTCTGTTGGGAGCGGTCCGAGTCACACACTTGTAGAAGAAATATTGACTATGAAGTGTTCAGGTCATGTGCTGCTTCCATTGAAATGATAAATCATTACTTACACCTGTTCCCAATACACAAAGAGGTCAGAGTCCCCCTGTCCTTGGTGGGATGCGAAGGTGACCAGGTCATTGGTTTTGGTTGGCTTCCAGCAGCTCCCTGTTTAACATGCTTGTCACTGCCGAGCCGTGCATCCCCGTGACAGACTAATTGCCGAAGATAGATGAGGTGCCACCACACTCATTTGCAGACTCAGGCGGTTGTGCTGTCCCAGGTCATTAACATGAAAGTCACTGGGAGAGAAAAATAAATACATCTCAGGCCCAACTCACTGGAGGTCATGCAGAGTTCTGGAAATCCTTTTCCATGCCCTGATTATGTGTTAGACGGAAATGGGCCCATGGATAAATATTCAGTGACCGGAGAAAAGGGACGGTCGTTGTGATAAAGAGCAAACGGACCAGAAACAGGACAGATGTCCTTCTTAAAGCTGGTGGCTACTGGAATGTTGCTTATTTGCATATTGTGTCACAAATTGTCTAAGCCAGTGTTTTTTCCGCAGGGTTCCTAGGAAACCTTGGGTTCCCCTGAAATCTCTTAAGGGCTCAGGGCAATTTTCAGGCCATTTGAAAATTGTACCAAATCTAGGCGAATTTACAATGCATCTGATCTCCGTGACGCTATTAGAGAGGGTTGGGGTTCCTTACAATGCATCTGATCTCAGGCGCCCTATTAGAGAGGGTTGGGGTTCCTTACAATGCATCTGATCTCAGACGCGCTATTAGAGTGGGTTGGGGTTCCTTATAATGCATCTGAGTTCAGACGCGCTATTAGAGAGGGTTGGGGTTCCTTACAATGCATCTGATCTCAGACACCCTATTAGAGAGGGTCGGGGTTCCTTACAATGCATCTGATCTCAGACGCGCTATTAGAGAGGGTCGGGGTTCCTTACAATGCATCTGATCTCAGACGCGCTAAAAGAGAGGGTTGGCGTTCCGCAGAATTTCACCATCTAATTATAGGGTTCCTTAATCAAAATAAAGGTTGACCACCACTGCATCGTCCCCACGTTTACCTCCCGCTATCATTTCTCTACTGATCAGATCATCAAAAAAAGCTTGTGCTTATCTTTCTGCCATCCTTAAAAGTTGTACCATGAAGAAGGCTGGTCTGCTAGGCACATACATCTCTCACTCAGCTGTATATGCAATGATTGTGCTACTGAAGAGAAGAGCAGATTTATGAAGATTCAAATATGAAATGCAATATTTTTTTAAATTGTAAATAAAAACCGCCACGTGTGAGCACATTCACATCTCAGATAGGTCTGCAAACCTGCCTTGCCCAAGCATCTCTTCATAGTCCATTGCTTCCTCTGCAGCCAGGCATTCTGGGTAATGGCATGCAAATGAGCTGTCACCATTTGCTTTTTACCTTTTTTGCACACCGGGTGCTCATTTGCATGTCATTACCCAGAATCCTTGGCTGCAGTGGAAGCACTGTAGGCTAAGAGAAAATGGGAAAAGGGCAGATTGGTGGACGTGCCCGAGACGTGGGATTCCTATTTGCTGTACACTTCTCCAGGGCAGAATACGATATGGCTGAAAGCTCTTCTCACTTGTGCTGGAACCTGTGTGCGGCAGAAAGCTGACGTGACAATGCACATGGTTTGTGTAGTCTTGTGAAAAATCTTCTCCCAACATTACCACATCGCAGTTCTGCTCCTACATATTGCTGCTCATTATAACAGGTATATACGTGAAGATTGACGCTCATACACGTGTATGGACTCACAAGCTGTATATCAACATATAGATAGATGGGAACTTCAATAAATCATTCCATCATTGTATAATGCAGAGTTAAGGGGGGACATATACATGGGACCTAGCGGTCAGTCAGCACGACTACCGCAGATATGGTTTACCCTGCTTACCCCCCTTAATATATACACTTCCCTAAATAGGGACCAAGGTAACAATAAATGAGGGCTAATGCCCATTACCTTTCCATTAAGTGTATAGGAATACGTCATCCATCCAGGTGAAGTTCCACTGCGTGCAGTCCTGATAGAAGGAACCAGAATGTAGAGAAGCAAGGAGCACAGCTGGGTTGAAAATCTGCAGGAAGGTTCCTGTAGAAAAAATGAATGAAGGGCACAACTCCGTTCTAAAACTGAGGGTGGTTTATTTAATAAGTGCACAGGGACAGAAACACAGCCCACACACCGACATGTTTCGTCCCACGGGACTTTATCAAGGTGTATCACATAACACAACCTCCTTACCTTTAATAGCCCCAGTTCGCGCCAAAATCACCCGATTGGGTACACTGCGCATGCGCGCCAGTGACGCGTCGCATCTCCGTGACACCGCCCCCCCTCTGGCACAAGTCCTGGAGAGTAGAGACCACGTCACTGAGATGCGTCCGTTTCCACCGTGGAACGCATGCCAGCTGGGCTCCCATCGGATAGAGGCGGAAGGGGGTTAACAAATACATTTTTTTACATTTTTTTACACAACAACTTTATTAGTTAAAAAAAGAAGACAAACACATTTAGCCCAGAGCTGAACATTGCAAAACCCGCAATGATAGTTCAGCATAGGGGTACAATAAAAAAGAGAGAAGTGCTCACATTTGATAACCTATGATAAATAAAGAAAAAAAGAAGAGGATGTTTTAGCAATCCAAGAACTATAATTGGACTTTAATCATGTTGAATGGGACTATATTATAATCTTAGTATATAAGTAGTATAAGTATACCTACAAAGAGTACCATAATATGATAACTATAATACTATCAAGCCATATCTAATCAATAAACTTGAATTGTACTTTTGAAGTCCAAATATAGACTGATTTTATGTGATTGACTGTGTAAGGTAATTTTATATGGAAGAAAAAACTTTTTTATTTTATTATCAATTAAAAGAATATATTTTTTATGCATATTTATTTTCTCTTATTCATAACCCATATAAAGATGGTACAGAAGGACATGGAACATGGATTCCCCCATCAAGACATATGTTAATATTTAAACAAATGATCGATGTATATTAGCATCATAAAGAACCCTCCTCCACTATAAAAAGTGGGAGAGGTCCCAATCAATATTCATGCCGTGAGGCATCCTGGTTCTTAATGTGAAGATCCAGAATGCCTCACGTTGGTCAAGCTTCTTGACTCTGTCACCCCCTCTGGGTGACAGCTGAATGGACTCAATACCTTGAAATTTAAAGTTTTTTAATCCACCTTTGCTGCAGTTGGTGAAATGTTTGGGGACAGGGTGGTCCAGGTTCCCTTTAGAGATCAATCGGATATGCTCCATAATTCGCACTTTGAGGTTCCTAATGGTTCTTCCAACATATTGGCCACCGCACCCGCAAGTGATGAGGTAGACAATATATGTGGAGTTGCAGTTGATAAATGATCTAGTGGCATGAGATTTTCCAGTTTGACTGGATACACATTTGTTTGATTTATTAATGTATCCACAAATTTTGCATTTCCCACAGGGGAAAGAACCATTAGGAACTGTATTGCAATGTACCTTTTTAGAGGAAAAGAGACTTGGGGTAAGAGAATTCGCAACCGTCTTGGCCTTCCTATAAACAACATTCGGACCTGCAGTAATATATTGTTTTAATATGGGGTCCAAGGAGAGTACCGACCAATGTTTTTTAAGAATAAATCTGACTTGTTCAGCTTGGGAGCTAAATGAGGTAATAAACAGGGGTGTGTCATTAAATCTTAAGCCTCTTTTAGAGCGGTGGAATAGTTCTGATCTATTGGTGGACGAGACCTCCTGAATGGCCCTTTTTAAATCAACAACGGGGCTACAAACCAGATGATTTAAAAAGGGCCATTCAGTACATTGGTCGGTACTCTCCTTGGACCCCATATTAAAACAATATATTACTGCAGGTCCGAATGTTGTTTATAGGAAGGCCAAGACGGTTGCGAATTCTCTTACCCCAAGTCTCTTTTCCTCTAAAAAGGTACATTGCAATACAGTTCCTAATGGTTCTTTCCCCTGTGGGAAATGCAAAATTTGTGGATACATTAATAAATCAAACAAATGTGTATCCAGTCAAACTGGAAAATCTCATGCCACTAGATCATTTATCAACTGCAACTCCACATATATTGTCTACCTCATCACTTGCGGGTGCGGTGGCCAATATGTTGGAAGAACCATTAGGAACCTCAAAGTGCGAATTATGGAGCATATCCGATTGATCTCTAAAGGGAACCTGGACCACCCTGTCCCCAAACATTTCACCAACTGCAGCAAAGGTGGATTAAAAAACTTTAAATTTCAAGGTATTGAGTCCATTCAGCTGTCACCCAGAGGGGGTGACAGAGTCAAGAAGCTTGACCAACGTGAGGCATTCTGGATCTTCACATTAAGAACCAGGATGCCTCACGGCATGAATATTGATTGGGACCTCTCCCACTTTTTATAGTGGAGGAGGGTTCTTTATGATGCTAATATACATCGATCATTTGTTTAAATATTAACATATGTCTTGATGGGGGAATCCATGTTCCATGTCCTTCTGTACCATCTTTATATGGGTTATGAATAAGAGAAAATAAATATGCATAAAAAATATATTCTTTTAATTGATAATAAAATAAAAAAGTTTTTTCTTCCATATAAAATTACCTTACACAGTCAATCACATAAAATCAGTCTATATTTGGACTTCAAAAGTACAATTCAAGTTTATTGATTAGATATGGCTTGATAGTATTATAGTTATCATATTATGGTACTCTTTGTAGGTATACTTATACTACTTATATACTAAGATTATAATATAGTCCCATTCAACATGATTAAAGTCCAATTATAGTTCTTGGATTGCTAAAACATCCTCTTCTTTTTTTCTTTATTTATCATAGGTTATCAAATGTGAGCACTTCTCTCTTTTTTATTGTACCCCTATGCTGAACTATCATTGCGGGTTTTGCAATGTTCAGCTCTGGGCTAAATGTGTTTGTCTTCTTTTTTTAACTAATAAAGTTGTTGTGTAAAAAAATGTAAAAAAATGTATTTGTTAACCCCCTTCCGCCTCTATCCGATGGGAGCCCAGCTGGCATGCGTTCCACGGTGGAAACGGACGCATCTCAGTGACGTGGTCTCTACTCTCCAGGACTTGTGCCAGAGGGGGGGCGGTGTCACGGAGATGCGACGCGTCACTGGCGCGCATGCGCAGTGTACCCAATCGGGTGATTTTGGCGCGAACTGGGGCTATTAAAGGTAAGGAGGTTGTGTTATGTGATACACCTTGATAAAGTCCCGTGGGACGAAACATGTCGGTGTGTGGGCTGTGTTTCTGTCCCTGTGCACTTATTAAATAAACCACCCTCAGTTTTAGAACGGAGTTGTGCCCTTCATTCATTTTTTCTACAGGAACCTTCCTGCAGATTTTCAACCCAGCTGTGCTCCTTGCTTCTCTACATTCTGCTCATTATAACAGGGAGGGAAAAAAAAGAAAGGTGGGAAATAATTAGGATGGCCACCTTTTTAACTCTACTTTGCTGCACTGATTGCTTAGATTTGCACTGCCAGAGACCACCACTGACCATACATTACTCGGTTGATGTGCTGCTGCATAGCTTACCACAGGCGTTACTTGGATGAGCGCTTTCACTTCTTCTGACTCGTGGGACGAGCACTTTACAAGAGGTGTAAAAACTTCCCAGTCCATCCATCTCCTGTCGCTGCACAGAACCCCTGGGGATTGTGCGATGTGAAACAGTATTACGTTAATAGCTTCCCAACTGGAGACAGATGAAGGAGCACACAGATAAATGAGGCTTACATAACGCTTTGCTGCTGTTGCCACAAATACACCGTCAGCAGTGAGCGGCGACTAGTAGAGTCCAATCCAGTACTTGGCGTTTAATGAGGATGACGGGACACTTATTCTGCAGTAAGATTCCGCGGCTTCTCTTGATTCTTTGTTGTCTTACAGATACATAAGGATGGGGACAAATAGATGTTTTCCCTCAAACTAACTGTAGCTAGATACATTTCTCTAGGTCAGGAGTGGCCAACCCTAGTCCTCAAGGGCCACCAACAGGCCAGGTTTTAAGGATATCCCTGCTTCAGCACAGGTGACTCAGTAATTGACTGAGCCACCTGTGCTGAAGCAGGGATATCCTTAAAAGTGCGACAGAAAAGGACAAAGCCATTACACACACAAAAAAAGGGCAGTGTTTAAAGTGAGACATGTCTACACTATCTTGTGTTGAGACACCAGCGGGGTTACAACTGTAACTGTACAGTACTGTAGCATTCAAGGGCACAGGCTAGCAAGCATTATAGGTGAAGGTAGTCAGTGCGCCACCTGGCAGCCATGTAATGAACTAAAATAACAAATACCCGCACAAATAATTATTCTGCTTGACCGTAGCCAAACCCGCACACGAGGTGCGCCACGGCCGCGTACCTGTGTGGAAAAGAATATGCTCACGCTGCGCCCACGACGGCAGTAATTCTTGCTACATCTGTAGGTCATGGAAGCTGGAGAATCAGGAACATATTCCCGTTGGCTGCACTTGTTAACACAACACAGAGCACATTTACTGTGCAGTATGTATGGGGACTTACAATGAACATGGTCATTGTGTAACTTACCTTACTTCCATCCCGCTCCTGTTATTGAACAGCAGTATTTCAGCCCCCTTCATTGATGGCTTACCAGCAGTTTTTCAAAATGATACACACCATTCCCATGTGTAGCGGCTTGACCTTCCATTCAGCTAGCAACGCGTTTCATGGTTAGCGTGCCACGCATCACATTTGGGGGAAAAAGTGATTCTATCACCTTGCATACTTCTGAAAGATTCAGAATGGAAACCAGTTTGTCCATAAAGCGCATAGGAGCAAGGTTCGCTCTGTGTACGCGGGTAACGCTCGCGCTGCCCACAAACAAGACAAGACCCCGGCACTGAGGTGGGAAGGTATAACACCACACACCAGCAGCAGCAGAGGCGTGCCTGGAAGGCGGATAGTTTAGCGTTGCCGGGTCTGGGTTGGAGAGTGTAGGAGATGCGGTATACTTGCCGAGTCCTTGGATTGGAGAAGACAGGATAGTAAGGGTCCCTAAGCCGTGGTCTGGGATTGGAGAGAGCAGCGTAGTCCGAGTCCGTATGCCATGATCAAGGGTAGGAGAGATCACCGTAGTCGAGGGTAAGCCAAAGTCCAAAATCTAGAAGGGCCACAAACAAGTCGAGTCGGTACACAAGAGGTTAAGTGCAAAGGAGACAGAGCACTGCACAACAGATCCGCGTGTCCATGTGACACGCAGAGCCGTGCGTCCATGTGACACGCAGAGCCGTGCGTCCATGTGACACGCAGAGCCGTGCGTCCATGTGACACGCAGAGCCGTGCGTCCATGTGACACAGAGCCGTGCGTCCATGTGACACAGAGCCGTGCGCCCATGTGACACACAGAGCCGTGTGCCCATGTGACACACAGAGCCGTGTGCCCATGTGACACACAGAGCCGTGTGCCCATGTGACACACAGAGCCGTGTGTTCACAGGCAGAGACCACTGCAGCATGATCCATGGCCCAGGTCACGTTCGTTCACAAGTGATATTTTAATGTGCTGTACAGTGTAGGGTTCTTGTCACTTTTTCCCCACCATACATTATATAAGTTAGTGTTGAAACCTATTCCAACTTCACACTGCAAAGCCAGTATAACCAGCCTCACACAGACAAAAAAAGTCGAAAATAGCTTTCTGTGAGTAGGGTTACTGGTTCTGCACTTCTTTAACCCAGGCAGTGCTGAAAAGCTGTGTAATGCGGCAGGCATAAGCTCATAGGGGTCCCATGTTAAAATGGACATGAAGTAAAAGGTGGCATTGTGTGCTTAATTGCATGTCATTACCCAGAATCCCTGGCTGCAGTGGAAGCACTGTATGCCAAGAGATAATGGGGAAAGGCAGGGTTCCAGGCCTGCCTGAGACGTGTGAATGTGCTCACAAGGGGTATTTTCATTTGCTGTACTACGTAAACCAAACTTGTTCACATTTGCAGATCTCCCTGTATCCGAAATCTCAGCTCTGAGCTTTCTAAGCTATACTCTCCAAATCCATAGGCAGAACCCATCGCTGGAAACATAGGCTGGGTATGCGCAGATATTACTGTCCTTAATGTAAATATACACACCAAAAATCATTCCCTGCCCTCAAACATGAGGGGAGACTGCCCCCACCAGTTCAGAAAGCACCCTGACTCCATGCCAAGCACGTTGGCTTTTTGCTTGAACATGCAGTGTTCACAGATCTCAGCCACGGACTCGTCTGCATAATTTCAGCATCTATCCTGAAACACAGTTGTCACAATAGGCTGCTGATTACATCTCAACACAGACTCCATCCTTATAAGAGCCATTAAATCAGACAAGCAGATTCTCATGAGGGATGCAGCTCACAGCTCTATGCCATCAGCCTCATGCACTTATTTAAAAGCAAAGATTGTCTGCTCAGACATGACAGTTCCTGTCACTACCGGAGAATCATGCTCATAGCAAGGTCCTACCTCAAACGCCTCAACAGTACCACAGACAGGGCCGCCAACAGGGGGGGGGGGGGTCTGCCAGGGTTGGTGTCCCAGGCCCACTGGCTGGGGGGGCCCGGCCGGCGCTGCACATTTCCCCCAACCTCTGGCCAGGCCCTGCTGCCGGTCACGGACTGCCCCTGGCTCTCAGCTGCCTATAAGACTCTTCCTTTCTCTGCCCCACGCGCGATGGGGCTCTCCGACGTCCCGGGTAGCTATCCCAAGCCGGGAGGCAGTCTGTCACCCACCCAGGCAGGCAGCCACCCACCCAGGCAGGCAGTCACCCACCCAGGCAGGCAGTCACCCAGACTAGTCACACACTCAATTCTTATTAGGAATTTATTACATTTTTAAAAAGTGGGGGTGGGATTAGGGGGAGAGTAGATTTTTTGGTTCGGCGAGTAGATTTTTGGGTGATTTGTCAAGCACTGGTTATCATATACCCTCTTAGCCACTTTTTTTTTTTTTTTTGTTTCAATTTTTTTTTATTGTTTTAGAGAGACATAACAAATATATAGTCTTGGAATACATGTGATGTTTTAACAGTGTCACTCTCTCCCGGCTGCTATGTGGACCGAGAGGGGAGGAGAGACCTTCTTGGAAACATTAAAACTGGGAGCAATGAAATGTACATGGCGGATATGGTCTAGAAATAAAAATAAATATGGTCTGACAGCCAGTCCAACACTACTAACCCCTATTTTCCATAACCCTGAATTCTCCCCAGGCTGGCTCCCACAGAGACTCAATAAATTTAAGACGTTAAAGCTGATGGTAGCTGACGACTTTGTAGATAACGGTATAATTCTACCACTCCAGGCGCTGGAGAAGAAACACCAAATCATAAATATACCAGTGTTTGGTTACCTCCAAATCAAGCACTACCTGCAATCAGTCTCCAAAGATTCGGCATTCAAAGATTTAACAAATTTTGAAAGACTGTGTAGGAAAGGATACTACTGTAAAGGGCTGATTTCGGAGATATATCTGGGCCTGGCGCGATCAGTGGGTTGTTCCCAACATAGCTATATGATCAAATGGGCAGAAGATTTGAATACAGAGATCGATAGAGAAGACTGGGAGGACATTTGGGAGGTAGCTGCAAAAACATCAATCTGTACCACTATCAAAGAGAATATTTATAAAATTCTATTTCATTGGTACCTAACCCCGAGCAGTCTGGCTAAGATCTTCCCCGGGTCCCCGGATTTGTGCTGGAGGGGATGCGGGCAAAAAGGAGATATGGTTCATATTTGGTGGAGTTGCCCAAAAATTCAGGTATTCTGGGTCATGATACAAACATTGATCAGAGAGTACTTGGGGGTGGAGGTTGAGGTGGAACCGCTGACCATGGTGCTGGCCAAACCAATAGATGAATTAGGAACGGCAGAAAGTAAGATGATCACTCATGTAATGACAGCTGCCCGCTGTGTTATTGCGGCTGCCTGGAAAAAGGTGAATGCGCCTTCTAGGCAGACTGTCTTACGGAGACTAAGGGAAATAAAGATGATGGAGCTCCTCACAGCACAGTTGAACCAGAAAAAAGACAAATTTCACAAAATTTGGGAAATATGGCCAGGAAACTAGAGACCCCATAGAAATAAATACAGAAAGACCAGACAAATGGGCTCGTCCTACCCCCCCCCTTCCACCCCTCCCACCCTTCTTTTTCTTCTTTTCTACGTTCTTCTCTTTCCTTTGTTAAGCCCATGAGAGACGCTTACGGAAGCGGCTGCTTCCCTAACACAACCGGAAATAGGAAGACAGACCACACTTATTCAAAAACAGTGTTATAGCAACTATTTTATTTCAGTAATGATGACGAACTGTTAATGCCCTTTGTTGTTAGCCACCTCTTTTCCAATGTAAATAAATCTAATTTAGCTAGCCTCGCCACATAAGTTAGATTGTCCATCCCCTTTATTAATTTGGTTGCACTTTCTCTAGTGCCATAATGCATTTTCTAATGAGTGGTGCCCAAAATTGTACTCCATATTCAAGGTGTGGTCGTAGTAATGCTTTATAAAAAGGCATAATTATGTTTACTTCCCTTCCATCCATTGCCCGTTTGATGCAAGATAAGATCTTGTTTGCCTTTGCAGCTACTGCATGACATTGGGCACTATTGCTAAGCCTGCTGTCTACAAGCACTCCTAAATCCTTCTCCATCAAGGATTCCCCCAATTTATCCCCATTTAATTTGTAAGTCGTCTTGTTTATTCTTGTTTCCCAAATGCATAACCTTACATTTATCTGTATTAAACCTCATTTGCCATTTACCTGCCCAGGTTTCCAGTCCCTCCAAAGAAAAATTACGTCCTGCTCTTATTCTAGTACCTTACACAATTTAGTATCATCAGCAAATATGGAGACTTTGCTCTCGATCCCAACCTCAAGGTCATTAATAAACAAGTTAAAAAGCAGGGGCCCCAGTGCCGATCCCTGAGGTACTCCACTACTGTACCAACTTTCGCCCAACCTGAAAAAGTTCCATTTATGACAACCCTCTGTTGTCTATCCTGCAACCAGTTTTCAATCCAGGTGCATATATTTGTAGAGAGACCAATTTGCTTTATTTTGTACACTAATCTTGTGTGGAACCGTATCAAAAGCTTTTGCAAAATCTAAGTAGACCACATCAACTGCATTACCCTGGTCTAAATTCCTACTTACCTCCTCAAAGAGACAAATAATGTTAGTTTGGCATGATCAATCCTTCATAAATCCATGCTGCCTATTACTAATAATTTTGTTTTCCATTAGGTATTCTTGAATATTATCCTGTATTAAACCTTCAAGTAGCTTCCCCACTATTGTAGTCAGGCTTACAGGTTTGTAATTCCCCAGTTGTGATCTAGCTCCCTTTTTAAATATAGGCACATCTGCTTTACACCAATCTTGTGGTACTGAGCCTGTGGAAATGGAGTACTTGAATATTAAATGTAATGGTTTGGCTATTACTGAACTTAACTCCCTGAGAACTCTTGGATGTATGCGATCGGGGCCAGGTGCCTTATTTACTTTCATTTTATCAAGCCGCATATGAACTTCTTCCTCAGTTAACCAATTGTTCATTAATATGGAGGTTGTGGCTTCCTCCAGCGGCACTACTATTGAACTTGATTCTTCCCTGGTAAACAGAGGCAAAGAATTTGTTTAATACCTCAGCTTTTTCCTTATCTCCAATAATCTGCCTACCCATCTCACACTGAAAGGGTCCTATATTTTCTTTTCTCATTTTTTTGTTATTAAGGTACTTAAAGAACTTTTTAGGGTTGATCTTACTTTCTATTGCAATCCTTTTTTCTTTATTCATTTTTGCTAATTTGATTGCCCTTTTGCAACTTTTGTTACATTCCTTATAATTCTGATACGATGTCTCCGTCCCTTCTGACTTCAACAATCTAAACGCCTTCCTCTTCTTGTCCATTTCCTCCCCTACTTGTTTATTTAGCCACATTGGTTTTGACTTATTTCTTTTATACTTATTACCCAAGGATATACACTGATCTTTTATACTTATTACCCAAGAATATACACTGATAAGTATGCTTTTCTAACAATGTTTTAAAGACTGCCCATTTATCTTCTACATTTTTCTCTGCAAAAACATCATCCCAATGTATTCCTTGTAGATTAGTCCTCAATTTATTAAAATCTGCCTTTCTAAAATATAAGGTCTTTGTTCAACCCAAGTAATCTTTTTTTTGATAACTTATTTCAAATTAGACCATGTTATGATCACTGTTACCCAAATGTTCCCGACTTGAATATTTGTTATTACTTCTACATTGTTTGATATTACCAAATCCAGTATTGCCCCTCTCCTGGTTGGTTCCTCAATAATGTGGGACATATCATTGTCTTTAAGCCTCCCCCCCAAAAAAACTGTATCCTTTTGTTGTAATGCTAATCTCATTGCCCCAGTCTGTCTGGATAATTAAAATCACCCATTATGCAAACATGACCCAGTTTTGATGCCTTCTCCATTTGCAAAAGTATTTTAGCTTCCTCAATCTCACAGATATTTGGTGGTTTATAGCATATTCCCACAAACATTTTCTTTATACTTTTACCTCCACTGCTAATTTCTATCCACGAGGTCTCTACATTTTCATCATTCCCTTCATAAACATCTCCCCTTATAATAGGTTTTAGATCCGGTTTAACATATAAGCATACTCCACCTCCCCTTCTATTTGCTCGATCCTTTCGAAAAAAGGGAATAACCCTCTAAATTAACTGGCCAGTCATGAGTTTCATCCCACCATGTTTCAGTAATGCCTATGGCCAGGTCCCCAGTCGCCGCTGCGGTGCATGCGCCACACACCACCGCACAGCCCTCTATGGGGCACGCCCCAGTGGCTGTGTGTGCATGGGCCCACAAAGCTCTGTGACACGTACGCTGGAAGGGAAGACAAGAATTTTGTCTTCCCGCGCCGCGATCATGTGGTCGGCATGCACAAGTAGAAGGGCAGATATGCCTCATGGCCACGCCCCCGCGCTCCTCTACAGACCGCGGCTTTAAACTGTGCATGCGCCGCCAGGTGCACGTGCTGCAGGTGAGACTGGGGCCATAGCCTTAAATATCATACTGCTTCCCTAGCAGCTATTAATTCAAACTCCCCCATTTTTATCGGTCAGGCTTCTTGCATTAGCAAGAGTGGAGTGGTTCGGCACCTATTACAGAGGTAAGGATGAACGTTTTTTCTGGAGATAGTGGGTTCTTGTCCCATACTTTGAACTGAAGTGGTCTCATGTGCAAGCAAGTCCAAGGTATAGCTTCCATCACTGCAGACAGTCTAAAAACCTTCATGGCTTGCTGTATTGTTACCTTTGAGGCGGTTCTCAAATATCTGATCTTTTTTTGAAAAGTTCAACACTTTCTTTGATGGCAGATAATGTATGTTGTGTCTTGTATCGAATTGTAGCCCCAGAAACTGCATACTTTGTGCTGGTATCAACTTGCATTTGTCCCAATTGATGATCCAACAGAGATCTTGTAATATTTCCATGCCCTGCTCTCTGATAGCTACCGCCACTACCATAACCTCTGTGAAGACTCTGGGTGCAGGGAAGAGATCAAAAGGTAGAGCCCCGAGTTGGTAGTTTTTTACCTTGCTGTCTCCCAGAAACACAAATCTTAGGACTTTGTTGTGACCGACACGCATTCTTCAAATCTATTGTGGACATAAAATCCCATGGATTTAGACTATTGATGACCGATGTGATTAATTTAATCTTTAAATGCTCTTGGTCAACAAATTGATTTAAGCCTTTTTTTGATCTTCGATGTTAGGGTAGAACTCTAGTCTTATCCACCAGCTGTACTAGTTTAGCACCGCACTACAAACTTCCTTCATGCCTTCAATATAATGCTCGATGGGCAGATAGAACCATGCATTTAGCCATGACACGTGATTCATTGGCGCAGTATGAGAGAAGGGGTGTCCTTATACCAATCATCAAGCAATCCATGTCCTAATTCCAGCAGGGAGGTGTGAAGGAGAAATAAGGTACTTGCCTATCCAACATGTTCCCCCTCACGCGCTCAACACCCGACCAGTGCATATGATTGGTGGACAGGTTGTTCCTATTTGACTTCCACTACGCTTGGTCTGAGGAACTTAAATAAATCATGATTTGATCCTCCAGGTAGCGAACACCCACCAAGCATGGTGCTTAAGCTGGGACATCCAGACTGGAAAAACCTCAGCCAACAGGCAGCAGCGAAATCCTCTTCAGGTAAGCGAGGCGGCATAGGTCAACACCGAATACCACAGGACCCACAATGTAGAGGATCCACGGGTCCCTCTCGCCTACAAGATTAGAGAAGCCAGAGGCACCTTGTACCAAGATGTACAAGAAAAATAACAGGAGACAACCTAATCCCCTTGACTGGTAGGGTAATAAGGGCTGCAAGGGGGCAGAAGGAAACATCATAGGAGGTAGATGGAACGCGATTTGTCCTACCCACAACCGGGCAGGGTTTAATTCTACACAGGAACGATGGAGAGAGAATGGAGATATCAGAGTTTATCCGTCAATCATAAAATCCTTCATATAGTTATGTTCAACAATCCTGAAATAAAACGTAAAAGCCTAAAGCAGCGGGTCGGATGTTAGGTTACACATCTTGCTGAAACTTAAATGGACATCTTGGTAAGGAGAGTCAAACAACACACATTCTTCCAGCTCATATCCACGCTGACATTCTCACAATCACCTTCGTGCCGTTAAACAAACAAAAAAAAACTCCAACACACAAGTCACATTCAGAATGAATTTTAATTAGCCTAATGGTCCAGTAGAGAGATGGCCAGGAGTGAAGGGGAAAAAAAGTGAAGCGTGGTAGAGAGGACACACTTCTAAGACCAGGGGCCCAGGTGAACATGAGCCCCTGCAGACTGGGCCCGTCTGGTCATTACAGACTCACTGCCTAGGGGACTGCACAGCACTGTTCTGCAATTCTATCTTCCGGTGAATGAGTTAAATGTCCTAAACTCTTCCACAGCTTCATTGCTAAATATATATGTACACAGAGTTTAAAAAAGAAGGATCCAAAGTCCAGATTAATTACAGTGGCTTCTACATTACCTATGCTCGCTTGGCACATGGAGACATGCAAAGCAGGTAGGGCACAAAGCGCCATTTGGCAAAAAGAAACAGCTAAAATTGAGAAGCAAGTTTAAAAGCCACTGAAGTGAAAATATATAGACCCCCACCCCCCACATAGTTTGGAAAGAGACTACAGCTACAAGTCTGCAACCTTTTTTTCCCTCTCTTTCGAGTCTCTTCAAATCCTCCTCAATTTCTGTCAAAATCCATAGCAGCAAACACAAGAAATTCCGTAAGAAGTTACATTGGAGTTCTGTGTCTTGGGGGGAAAAACGTGTGCGCAGGTCAAAGGTCAGTCTGTCCGCAGGATCATAGGCGGGTTCTCGCTGTCCTCATCTAGTCTAAGCGCGTTGGTTTCCTCTTCCAGGCTGGCTCCGCCTGCTGCGCCCTGGTCATCAGAGTAGGCTGTGCAGACAAAGTGACACCGAGTGAGGCTAGGCTCTGCATGAATGTGACGGGACTCATTTCAAGCGGCGGACTGCACTACTTTAATCACAAATACACATTTGCATATGCATGCCAGCGACTGTCACCGGTCATATTTGCAGTTATTCGCATACGTCAGTCTCTTACCAGAATTTGATGCAACTGCCGTTTGATGCACTGGCTTACTGTATACTTGTTAAACGCTTTCCATTATAGGAATAGAAAAGCACTAAATATTTGCTCAGATTTTCTGTTAAAAAATAAAAAAAAACAACTACGCTAAAGGCCGCCAGAGGAACCCCACTACAACTGATAGCATTTATGTTTTAATTACAGAAGCCCTTATGAAGGCATACATTTCATGCTTTCCACAGCAAAAAGATATTTTCAAAGAATGAAAAGAACGCTGCGTTTAATTTGGCAGCAGCAGCAGAGAATGCTCCTTTGACAGCATAATTGTGCTGTGTCCAACATGAGAGTTGATATCTGCTGTATACTTTCTGCTCCATTTCACACCCAAGATTTGCATCCTGCACTGTTGTCATTAATCCTATGCGAGCAAAGAAGGGAGAGGCCCCACTCACCATGCCTTGTCGGGGATGAAGGTGGGTAGGTACCTTTCGTCACTGCGCCACTGTAGGTCTGTGTCACTTGTGGTCTCTCGTGTGAAGCAGACTCCAGGATTTCATTGACGGGCTCCATGCTGCCATCCAACCTGGAGAGTAGAAGGCACAGACTGACAGTCAGACACCAAATTATCATTCAACTGAAACAGGAAAGATTAAACACCCCCAAATGGGAGCCTGCAAGAGGAGCACCTCTTTAATAAAGCAACCATAGCATCTCAGAATATAGATCGTTTCATAACCAGTGCAGTACGACTGTACCAGTTGCAGTAACTCCTTTGCTACTCAACCATCAAAAGAACACCTGCATGTACTAAGGACAGGAGTGGCCAACTCCAGTCCTTAAGGGCCACCAACAGGTTAGACTTCAAGGATATCCCTGTTTCAGCACAGTTCAATTGAGCCACCTGTGCGGAAGCAGGGATATCCTTGAAACCTGACCTGTTGGTGGCCTTTGAGGACTGGATTTGGCCGCCCCTGACCTAGGAGAGAGGACAATAACTCCATTTGTGCTGCAAAGGACCAAATACATTGCTCTGCATGACAGATAAATATTGGGAGTGTTGAGAAATTAAACATTTTGTAAATCCTCTAAAGGCTCTGTCCTGGGTTTCTCACACAGATTAAGAGCTTGCGGCTTACACCATGTAACAGAACTTCATTTTCAGCAAGCCCTCAATATCAATAGGAACATGTTTCCCTTACTTGTGCTGCTTCATGAGCGTGCACTCCCCACCCTCCTGTGGGTCCAGGTTGTAGATGTAGAGATATCCATCAGCTGCTCCAACGAGAAGGCGAGGGATCTTCTGAATTCTAGGAGACAAGGAGGGATTCCTCAGCATGAAAGGATCCAGATACCACACATGATCAAGTCATCTCAAATCATAAAACGACCATTAAAGAACTTTAAGTCAGAGTTGGAAGCACTTCACGTGGACCGTGGCAATCTGACCACTAGTCCTGCCAGGTCGGGGAGATTGAGAGATTTACCCAGGGTCATAAGGAGACCAGACACTGGGATCAGAACTGGGTACAAATGCTTCCGAAACATTACCGCCGAGTTTCATGCTTCAGCCCACCATGGTCAAGCAGGATGCCTGCTTCCCCCATCAGGATGCAATCAATACGTAAACATGGGATGTCCAATTTCCTCCAGTACTTACGTGGCCAGTGAACAGATGTTTTTGTGTCCACAAAAGGGCAAGCGAACTGTAGCGAAAGCCCTACCCTGGTTGAACATTTCAGTGACTTGGGAAGGCAGATAGCTGGTTGAGGCCATGATCACCCTCCCAAAATACCCGGTCCAGGTGGTGGGTTCTTCAGGGGGCCTAAAAAATAAACAGAATAGTCTAAGCCAGGCAGTGACCAGCTAAGTCGTGTGCCGTAGGGTACTGAAAAAAAAGTGTAAGAGTATAACGGTTTAACCATTTACTGGTTTTGCCCGATTATAAAAGCAAGATGTTTTTCAATAACGGTGTAGTGAAAAGTCTACCCTCGCCTTATAAAAATCAGGCTTTGCTGCTGAGTGCGCATCCACTCCTGTGCAAGCAATTAACACAGTGACCGTCTGCGCATGGGCTCAGGCAGGTGGCTACTGTGTTAATAGCGTACACAGGACGGAATGGCACACATGCGCTCCTTTCGGTCCTGTGTAAGCTATTAACACAGTAGCTGGAATTGTAGTGCTGTGATCTGTAGGAAGGAGACAGCAGGAAAGGTGCCAGAGGCTGGAAGCTAACCTACAGATTGGTCTATTTAACATCCACTCAAACTCTCTTTTTCTTTCCAGCTACTAATGAAATTAGGGGGTCGCCTTATATTCAGGGTTGCCCTATAAAAATCGGGCAAATATGGTACATTTGCTGGAAAAGAATAATGCATTTACCATGGCCCTTCTGATAATGCTGCAATGTTATATATTGATATTTATATCACACGTACTTCTCTTTGACAGTCTCAAGCTTGAAGATGTGCACGGTCTCTGTGTTACTGGAGGCGGAAAGAAACATGCCGTCCATGCTGAACGCCAGCGAACAAATACTCACACACCTAGGCGAGGAAAAATGTCATGTGAAGAAAAGAAACACTCGGGCAGCACAGCGAGACTAATGGTTTAAGGAGAACAAAAAAAAAAATAGACCCAGACATGAAGGATTAAGAAAAAAAAAAGGGAAATGCTTCTATTCACCTTTTTACCCCTCTCCGAAACTCAAAGATTTTCTGCCCTTCTGGAATGGAAAACACACGAATAACGGTACCCTAAACAGCAGAGAAAATGCACGTGTTTTGGTAACAGTGTAAACATAAAAATGTTCCATGTGGAAAGCAGGGCGTCAACAACAAACATAAGAATCAGCGCTGTTCTAATAAGTAATGAAGCCCAGCAAACAGCACTCGTTACCTGCACAATAGTGACAAATCACCCTGCGCCCCCCAACAATATATATAAAAAACAAGATGTTCTCAGATCTGTACTACAACAAACGGCTGTAAATAGAATGTTTGCCCAATTCTAATAACACCCCGAGCACGGGAAGGATGTGACCCTCACCTTTTCTGATGCTGTAGCCAGTTTTGTGCCACTTGCATCAAAAGCCAGAGCAGCAAGTGGGCTGTCGTGGGCAGGGATCATGTTCGCAGCTCTCTGAAAGGTGCCAACAATGTTAGAATAAGCAAAACGCCTCGCCGGAAACGGTGAATCATTCTCAGTAGTGTCTTTTGCATATTGGTAACTGTGCACTTGTTTTATTTATTCTAATGCAAATACATTGTTTGACATGGCGGTTATCCTTCCAAAATGGGCTGCTGTAAATAATTTCCTTAACTAAATATTTGTGACTGGCAAACAATTGTTTGGAGGTTTGTGACACCGCCTCCCTGGTTTCAAGTAACACATCCCACTTATTAAATGGCAGTTCTCGTTACACAGCTGTGAACGACCTGTCTATTCAGCCAGTTCTCCTTCCGTTAGAGAGGTTGTGAGAGCTTTTTGTGGGTACAGTAGTGTTAGGACTTGCAAAAGAGGGGGGATACTTTGGCATGGTAGCAAGCTTAAAATGCTTTGGTGAAAGAATTTAACTAATGACTCTAAATTTATGAAAATAAAAACAGATACGTATGTAACTATATAATTTGTCTGATTGGATGCAGCTCTGAGGTTTCCTGTATTTTGTTATATACATCGGGTCACAATCCCAGTAACACTCGTTTTGACACATACATACACACATACACACATACACACATTAGTGCGCTGGGTTTGCGTTCTAAGCTTGCAGGGCCTGTGTGTGTTTCCTAAATACTTTTTACATTCGTGGATTGAGTATACTTGCAAAACAAACAACTTAAAACAATTTCAAACTCAAGAGTTAATAAAAAAATTAGAGTTTTCATTGTCATAGAAAAAAAAACAAAAAGGTAGTTGTATTGTGAAAAGACGTCAGAAACCGATAGGCCTCTAATAAAGTAATCAGAACAATCTTAAGCAGCCCTATGTAAAACAAATGTAGGAGACCTGGGGCACAGTTACATAAATGAGAAAGTACGTTTTGAACACACAGTATTTATAGGAAAGCACTCACCAGGTTAACAGTATCAAAAACCTGGACCTCTCCAATGGATGCACTTCCGGGATATGCCAGGTAGCAGTTATCACCGTTAATTGACAGTGCACACAGACCTGGGAACAACGAAAAGACCAATAAAGCTTAAGGACCTCTATGGAAATCAGACGACAACTTGAGTTTCAACTAATCTGCAAAGACTGCCCAGTTTACCAGCTCTCCCAGCAGGTACATGGGAGGGGGAGTATCACAAAGAAAGCAAAGGCACAAGGATGGGCAGGAAACAAAGCCAGCTCTTACTTTGTAGATACTACATGACATTTTGCTGCAAAAGCGCAAGGCAGAGGCTGCCAGGAAAAGGTCTACAATCGAGAGGGGACCTCAAGGGTACGGGGGAAGGACCGGGGTGTTACAACAACAACTTTATTTCATGTAGCGCTTTTCTCCCAATGGGTCTCATAGTGCTTCACAATTACAGTATAGATCGCGGTACGCACTACAAAGGAATTTTTACAGACAGGCCCTGCCCAGGTGAGCTTACAATCTATGTTTTTGGGGACTGTCTGGATTCCATAAATATAATATGCCATAAGGTGGTCCCGGGTCTCGTGCTTTTGCTGCATCTCACACTTTAAGGGGGTTTAGAAGTACCCTCGATGGGAGCAGCAATGGGGCCTTTATTATTCAGACATACATTTGAATATTTTGGATTTGCTGAGAACCATCAGGTAAGCACATTATTTCTAGGTTTCAACTGCTACTTGATACTGTATTATGTTACATAGTTAACATTACATTGCATGTTGCTGTAGCTTAACCTGCGTAGATGAAGGCACCACAACATATCCATCTATTCATTCAACACCAAAACTTGCTGAAATCTCCCTTCTCCTCCTCTGTCTTTTACCCTCATCTATAAACTGAGGACAATGTCACCAATAGAAATAAACTAACTGATGCACACGCCCATCCTGTAATCTAGAGCTGCTTCGACCTGCAACTGCACAACAAGTACTAAAGCAGGTCACAAACATGATGGTGATTAACCTAGGAAGTCACCGGCACACAAACTCTCTCCGAACGACGACGAGACATGCATGTTTCACTTAAGGATCAAAAGTACAGTGTGTGTGACTGCCATTTACCACTTGCTCACGTCAAGAATTTACAGGGCTGTTTAAAACAAAATGTAAAACTACTTTTATGCAGTGTAATATCCCTTAGGATGTCACCAACTCTATAAAACTAGGTTTAGGCTTTAAGCGTGCCAACTCTCGTTCTGTGTCTAAGGCCACGTCCATAGTCCGCACGAACAAAAGGCTGTACCTCAATGAGGAAGACCATCGAGCGCGCAACCGTGCGATTCCCGGGCAGACAAAATAATTTGATTTTGTCGAGCGATGGCCGGGTCACGGGAGCAGTTCAGTCAATGAGGGCGAACCGCTCACGTAATGTCACAGGCACGCCTTTGCAGCAGGCGCGACGGAGCGCATGGTGTCGCGTCTGCTGCAGAGGCGATCCGTGGCCTGTGGGAGGGGGAGACGCGAGGGGGAGACATGTCTTGGCCTAAGGCAGGCAGCCTGACACTGCTCTCCCCCCTACCCCCCACTAGCCCAGGAAGCCGGATGCTGCTAACCCCCCCCCCCCCCACCCCAGGTAGCAGGACACTGTTACACCACCACCAGGCAGAATGACACTATTACCCCCTCACCCTGACACTACCTCCCCCCCTCACTCAAAGTATCAATGTATAGTTCCACACAACCTTTATTCTGTTATATGCAACCAATCAACAGGACAGAGCTCATGCCAGAGGATGAAATTAATTGTGTGATCTTTTTATACCTGATGGAAATCATAATAAATTCAGATGATTTACTTAACAAATTACGTCCGAGTTCATCGCCTTTTGGATCAATTACATTCTGATAAATAATCATTACACGTACGTATGGGTCATTTGCCTGGCTGTTTGATTATCACTGTCACTTTTGCACGTAGTCTATGTTAATCTGCCATCTTGCGTATTTTCCCTTCGTTTTTGCAGAAACAAATGCAAACCGTGCAGAAATTCAATGCAAGGTGTAAACTTTACCCTGTATCTTTTTTTTTTATATATAGAACTCAAATTTTATTGATGTTGTGTGTCATGTTTTTCACACATAGCTTCATATTCAAATGAATCGCAGCTGTTATACAAACTCGTAAGAAAAATAAAATTTGAACCTATAATCTTATATGCCTTTTGAAATTATATCATGAATTTTGGTTTATTTCTACTTTGTTTGTTTCCTAAATGTTAATATATGACCTGTTATTCTGATATCTATGTGCATATACATATTACTAAGATAAGATTATTATACTCCTCTTCTATAGCAATATATGCCGATAGTATAGGTTTTCTAGTAGCAGGCTGTGGGTTTCATTCCTTATTATTTGAGTCCCACACAGGCTGTGAGAGTATGTTTGGTATTTAGCTCAAAAAGAAGAGAATCTGCTCCAGGTGTTTGACCCGATACGGAAACTGTGGAATAAATTAAAGATATACAAATTGCTTGTGGATGTAAAGGTTTATGACAATTATAAGCCACAGAGATTCAAATAAATACTGTAATCTTTGTGAAGCAAAGCAATGTTTTACTCCAAGTCTACACCCGTTTGGCTCTGCTTTTCTCTTCCCGACAGCACCTACCTCATTGATAAATGTCACAGAGTCGCTATGATTGGGAAGTAAAGATGAATAAAGTGCACCTCCACGGCAGCAGAGGGTTAATAGTGCAGTAAACATACCTGAAGGATTTGGAGGTGTTTCCCTGATTGTGTGCAGGACCTTCATGTCCCTTATGTTGTGTATGTAAAGAGATTCTTCCAGACATACTATAAGCCTCTGTGGGAGAGAGATACATGTGAAAAGACTGCACTGTTACACTACGGAAAACTAGTCACACCAATCTGCATACTCCAAATGTTCTAATATAAACGAGAATGATTCATGTAATTAGGAATCAATAAATAAATATTCTGCATTCGGATTAAAAGATGTAGTGGAAATAGTCACTATGGTTTGGTGAGGAGATACAGGTTACTGCACTGTAGATAAACCAGAGTGTGTGTCTGGGAGCAGTTAATCTCATATATACACACTACGGAGTATACGACACAAAGGTTAGAATCATTACTACATTGGATATGATAAGAATGTAAGTATGATGACCGTTCAAACCAGAGTCACACAAACTGTGAAAACCATCTCTTCTGAAGAGGCGCATTGAAGTCCTGTGACCATCCTCCAGAGTCCCACAGAGACTCGACTCTCACCTGGCGGTTCAGTTTCACGGCCAGGATCGTGTTGGAGTAGCTATAGTTGCAGATCTCTGTTCCCTTCTTAAAGTGACAGACTTTAAGCTTGCGAGGGGCTTTGAGACTGACAATAGCAACCAAACTGCTTGAGAAGAGACGTTCCACGATGCACACATCTTCTGTGTCAGCTGGTAGGAAGACAGAATACAATACAGGATAATGCCCATGAAACAGTACGATTCAGAGGTTGAAAGATACTGGAGAACTGCAGCTCGAAGATGGACAGAAACAAAACATAAGAGAAGCACAAAGAATTTTGCCAGGTCTGCCATACTCATTTTGTTTGGTGCTAATTGGTATAACCAACTAGAGAATGGGTGGCCAACAGCAGTCCTCAAGGTCTCAGGTTTTAAGGATATTCCAGCTTCAGCACAAATGGTGTAGTCTTTGACTGAGCCTCGTGCTGAAGCTGGGATATCCTGAAAACCTGACCTGTAGGTGGTTCTTGAGGACTGGAGTTGGCCACTCCAGATCTAACGTCACCCCCCAGCTTAGTTACCGGAGTTTGGGAGACCGCTGAGTGCATTACTCATTAACAGAGATTCAGGTTACGTGTCCCTGAAAACGATTTGCTGTGATAACGTAAAGTAGAAGTGTTCAGCACTTTGTACGACATATAGTGCAGGTGCTGTGCTAAAGACAATCTGCCAATAAAGGAACAGCTAAAAACTTCCTTCCCTTATTACAGTAAATTCAATATCTGGCATTCATCTATAAGGGAGTTTCAGCATCCAATGAGCAGGATATAAAGCAGCAGGAGCCGAGCTACGAATATCAGGAGCACCAAAAATGTGGTCACAGACTTCACAATAGTGAACGTGAGCTCCAGGAAGCATCACAGTACAAAACAATATCAGGAAGTAATAAGAGAGTATCAAAAGTGCAAGACGGCATCCAGCGGCCCAACACTGTATTAATATACTCACTTTCAATCACATGATTACATTATTTATTGGTCCAAACAAAAAACGGTATTTGAAGCTTGTTTACAATAAGCCTACAGTCCAAAGAAAAGTCTTCAAAGAAACAATTCAACAGAACATAGGAGAATTCGTGTTTTTGACATTATTTTATACTGAAATAATTTAAATTGGCAGATGAATCGTTCCCTCAACATCGCAAGAGGAAAGTCCAGAATCAAGCAGTCACACATTATAGCCACTGCTCCCAGAAGGGGCCTGCCATGCAATGCAAAGCAGTGACAGCAGGCCGCTCTGATAGCAAAAGGGTTGGAATTAAGACAACATGCAGGCTGTGCAACTACTTTACTGAACATCTAAACGCACATTTGTGAAATGCAATGGTTGGAACTCAGACAATAAAGCTGTAAATATGATCAGAGCACTTACTGCATTCATATATCTGTTCAAGTTTATCCACAGAAGAGAGAGAGAAGAACTTATAGCCACATTTGCTGCCAACGGCCAATGATCTGCAAGACAAAATGGAAAGCAATTTAATATCTTTAGAAAAAGGCTTTGCTTTCTAAAAAAAATACCCACCGAAAAAACACGAACATGTACAATTACCTCAATGTGATACTTTATTAAATTTAGTTTATAGACTGCTGTATGATTGCAGTCTATAAACAGTCTATTTTTTATAGACTGTATGATTGTGTATGATTGCAGTCTAGTATTAGATGCATTATACCAAAACTTCCTCTTGTTATACAGGGGGTAGAGCTACCTCTCCTTTTGCCATTATAATAAACACGGCCATGTGGACACAAAGTTGCAGTTTTCGCTTGTATATACACCTATACATTGTATATACACCTGTATGTTTACCTTTCCCTCCACACTGCTCCCTGCCCTGATGGTTTCTGAAAGCTGCAGATAGAACCCCTGTATTCCCAGCAAGTCACACAGCAATGAGGCGCCCTGGTGACAAATAGTGATGGGCGAATGAGCCAAAGTTCGGCCTGCGTGCTGTCAGACAAACTTTTCTATTTCTCACAACCCTGTGAAAGTCTTTGAACCCTTTTGTTATTAAAACAAACGTGCAAAAGTCTGCAACTACTTCTACGTCTCTAATTTGCCGTTTTCCCTTGCTACTGTAGGTTTCTTTTTAAGTTTGTTTCAATTTGAAGTTAATATTGGCTTTCAAAGTCACATTTTCCCATAATCGAATTGTAAAGGAAAATAAAAAGAGGCAGCTTTATTTCAAAGTCCAGCGAATTCGTGAAAACTTGACTTGGTGACGAAACGCCATTCTCGCAGCAGGTTCGACCGCTGGCGAAAAAAGCGTGCCCATCTCTAGTGACAAATACTACTGTAGCTCTGTCACTGGCATGCGGGCTCCGGGTTAATGACACGCCAGCTGTACCCAGCCAGGAAGAATATTGCAAAACATCCATTACATGCAGGTGCGATCATTTCCGAGGCGAGGCCTCACCTGGCATGTGTTAATTATTATTATTACATTTATATCAAAGCCACCAGACCTCAGACAACCATCCTTCCTATTACTTCTCTCCTGAAAGTGTAAGCTCCTCAGGTTACATCCGCTTACTGTACCCCAATGACAGGGATTTGGCTGCGCAGTCATACATACGTATGCATGACCTGGCAAACAGCACTGTGCAACAGAGGCTATAATCCACACTGACTTTATGCCTCTTGTAATGAACTGTGACACGCATCTGCAGTCTACTATTTTTGGGGGTTTCACTTACCTCCGCTGCGGTTGTGCATGATTACGTCAGGGGATGTTTTATTTCACTGTACACCTATAACATTTGACCGGCCAGTATAGGTGGGGGAGAGGCAACTATTTTCCGCACCGCCTCAGGTTACTTGTTACAAACCCATTGTCGTCTCTGGGGTTGTTATTTTCAGCTGTGGTATTCAGTATTTGCTGACACAGATCATTTTTGTGCAATATTGTGGCGTGGTTAGATAGATTGGTTCCTTGCGCAGACCGGCAATTTGCCCTTCTATGCATTCGCAACCTCGGCAAACCCCCTTTTCTGCGCATGCGCGACCTCGGACCCGTCCATTCTAAGCATGCGCAGACATAGCGGCCCCCTTCTCGGTACCGCCAGATCGCCGAAAAGCGGGGCCTTGCTGTATGTATGTATGTATATATTTATATCTAGTGTCATTTCACTTTTTTACATATAGGAGTTCCTATCCATTTTTTTCCTCTTTTCTGTATGTGTTTTGGATAGTATGCACTCTCCCTTTACCTTTGTGCATGCCCTGTTTCTGATTATATATATATATATATATATATATATTATACAGATGTTTGATTAGCATTGAGTCTCACTCAAAATACAATAGGAAATGAAATACCTCCCCACTGTGTCCCCAGCCTGCCCTCTCTTCTGCTCTGGGTCCCCAGGCTCCCCCGCATCTCTATCCCTTGTCCCCGTTCTACCCTCTCCCTCAGGGTCCCCATCCTCCCCCAGCCTGCTCCCTCTCCTCCAGGTCCCCAGACTCCCCCAGCCTGCTCCCTCTCCCCTCATGGTCCCCCAGCCTGCTCCCTCTCCCCTCAGGGTCCCCCAGCCTGCTCCCTCTCCCCTCAGGGTCCCCCAGCCTGCTCCCTCTCCCCTCAGGGTCCCCCAGCCTGCTCCCTCTCCCCTCAAGGTCCCCAAGCCTGCTCCCTCTCCCCTCAGGGTCCCCCAGCCTGCTCCCTCTCCCCTCAGGGTCCCCCAGCCTGCTCCCTCTCCCCTCAGGGTCCCCCAGCCTGCTCCCTCTCCCCTCAGGGTCCCCAAGCCTGCTCCCTCTTCCCTCAGGGTCCCCCAGCCTGCTCCCTCTCCCCTCAGGGTCTCCGGCCTCCCGTACGTGTTATCCTGGTTGAAGTTGGCAAACAGCAGTTGCGCGGCCCCGGTCTCCCCGCTCTGGCTGGCAAGGTTCATGTCGGGTTCCTCGCGGCGACCGGATTCGGGTGTCAGGAGGCGCTGTGTGTGTCCGAGTCCCCTCAGCGGTTCCGGGCCCTGCGCAGCCGCCTCATCTCGACTTGTTTACTGGGCCCAGCCGCGCATCACTGCGCCTGCGTGCTCCCAGCCGTCAAGCACGGGCACGGGGGGCACCGGGAGCGCGCGCGCACTGAGCGCAGCAGAAAGTGGGCGTCGCTAGAGAGGAGGGATGAGGGGGGGGTCTGAATCACCTCTTCTCCCAGGGGCCACTGCGACTTGGCGGGAAAGTCATCACCTCAGTCAGACACATGGGTGTTCTCAATGATACTAATGGATCTGGCATGGTACCTGGACACTGGATCTGTCGAGGAGCCATAACTAAACATATCATCTACGTTTTAAACACTGTGACCCAAGTGTCACACATGCAATTGGCGGTTTCATGTGCTGCAGAGAGGGGTCTCTGGTTTGTCTCCTGGTTTCGGGTACTTACCTCCGGGCTACGGGTTGCCGTTGTCAATCTCCGGGTGGCGGCGCTGTGCGGCGGCGTCTCCGGCATTCTCCGTTATTTTCCTGCAATTCCCTCTCCAACTGCAGTGTACACGGCTGCGCGGCGTCAAATGACGCCACTTTGTCACGGCAACCGGACGCTATGTGACATGATGCTGCGCGGCGTCTCGTTCAACGCGGCGTTGCGTCATGATGTCACGTAGCGTCCAGTTGCCATGGCAACACAGTGTCATACGACACTGCGCAGCCATGCACACTGCAGTTGGAGGGAGAGTTGCAGCAGGATGCTGGGAGACTCCGCAGCCGCACCAAGTAAGGAATTTATTTTTTCCTCTGGGTTGGCCTTCAATAGAAGGTGGCAACCCTGAGTGTCCATGGTTCTACCACCACCTGTCGGGCCCAGTCCTTCCATGTAACTTTTGGTCACGACCATGAGCCATTCCCGGGCATGTGTAGGCATACCTCTATTCCTCCCGAAAATGGCAATGGATGAACCGCTGTGCAGATTTGTATAGCTGTCTTTTATGAGGCGCCCCAGGAAGTACACAGAAAACATTGTAATCGAAGGCTCCCTAAAAGCTGTCTCTTCCGAGTGAAGAGACATTCGCAGAATGATGGCAGTCGTCTTGGCCCAGCTGCTCCAAGGTGGGCTCCTCAGATGAGGTTGCTTCTGCAAATGGCTTTGGTCAATGCAATATCGTCTTTGAAGACTGCACAGGCTCTGAAGCGGGTGGCACAGGAGTTTTCTCCTTCGGGAGCTCCATCAGGAATGGAGCTCCACAGTGTTTCGCATTTCAGGACAACGGATCCTCCCTGTCTACCACAGAGTATAAGAACTTGGTCCCGCGAATCTAAATCAGCAGTACTCCCCCGGTGACATCAAAGTGATTGGCCATTGCTGCTGAAGACCCAACACTCCACTAGATCGACTTTCTTGCCCAGAAATAAGGTGTGTTTTTCTCACGCTCCTTCCCACACAGGCCATTATTTACGGAGTTGCTCCACCCTTGTTGGCATCAGTGGAGGCGGAACATGGTTTACGTCCTTTCTAATTGGTTCGGCTAAAGGCGGGGTCGATATTTCACAACACCTGAGTTGTCGACCATCCCATGCTAAGGTTACAGCTTCCATAAACAGTCTCCTAATGCGGGAAAACCAGCTAATTTCTTACAAACAATTCAAAAAGGCGCAAAAAGTTAACAAAGAAATCACCACCATAAACAAAAACCTTACATTTTTTGTTTGCCCCAAAATGTCACACTCTCCTGGTAGTGGTATATTTTATTAGATTTTACAGCCAGCAGCAGGAGGCTGGAGACACTGGAGCTGCAGAAACTAAATGGGCATATACAGTCCTTATTTGGGTTAGAAGTGTCAGAAGGGGATTTTGACTGTGTCAATGTTAACAGTATTTATTGAAGAAATTCCAAATAAACAACTTCCGACATGAACTTCCCATGATCCTGCCAGGGCCACCATCTGAAGTTGTCAGGGTGATAGTCCAAGAGTCTTTATTAGGGGTTAGACTAATGTAACCCTCCAGGGACTAATAGCGCAGGCACTATATCCTCTTACCACTGACCTTGAAAACGAGAGATAGCTCAATGTATTACTTCCTGGTAACACATTTTATAACTAAATAAATGTTTAGTACCAACAGGTCAGCTCTTACAGGTCACTGCGTGTGAGAAAGGCCCTAGGGCAAACAGTGGCTCATGTTTCTTCCACCTTTAATAATTCATACAGTACAGTATATCAAAGGGTTGCCAACATAGCATTGCTTTACAAAGAGCACAGACTACAAATATGAAAGATACTTGTGCAACGGATTTCCAGTTCATTCCTGACAATTAGAATTTATATTTTGTACTTTATTCTGGGCAACTTTATAGGACACAATTTAAAAAGAGATAATCCTGCATCACAAGTACAAGCGATATAGTAAATGAGGGGTTGCTAGTTAGGATCTGGAAGTAAAACATAGGTACAAAAGAGAGCAAAGAGATCATTTGTTCTGCACACTTGAATACCCAAAGAAATACAATTAGGTATTTGAATTTAAAATAAAAAATTATTATCTTTAATTGAAATGTCTAATCTAAAAATTAATGTGATGCAAACAAATGACGTTGCAAATAAATAATAAAACCTATTAAAAGTGTGTGTGGGGGGGGTATGCTCTGATCTAAGGGAGCATTATGTGAGATCAGTACTCGTACAGTATATAGTCTATATATTGGATTATAAATTCGATACAATATCAATGCTCGGGTTAGTTGCCTGTGGACATAGTTATTTGCAGTCAGAGATAAATAATGACCCTTACAGGACGCTGTACTCCACTCACTAAAATTTGATTATTCTATTTCTTCTTGGAGTAGATTCTGCATTTTCCACTGTGACCGTCTTTTAAAATATAAAATCCTAACATAGCCGCTGGCTTGTGTTCATGTGGTACAGAAGTTTCTTCCTCTGAAACCCACAACATTAGGTAGCACAATAGTTTTTACTGAATAGGAGAGGCAATGGGGGCACTGTAATAATTATATGCACTCGGTTAAAGCTGCAGTTCAGTCTTTTTTTTTTTTTTTTTTTACTTCAATAGTTTCATGTGGGCAATCTCTAATTACCTAAAGAACTGCATAGCTGCCGGTCAATTCGTTCTCCGTCTATTGATCGGCAAAGTTTGGCGACATCTTTACATATGGGGAATGTAAATCGTTGCTATAGGAACAAGCATGCTTGTTAAAATAGAATACAAGAAAATTGGTCTTTCAAAGTTGTTGTTTTTTAAACAGAAAATGCTAAAAGTATTTTTTCTTACTACAGAACTGATTTATTAAAAAAAAACCACACATGCAGGATATTGACTGAACTGCAGCTTTAAGTGAAAAGGTTGTTTTTTTTTTTACCATTTATTGAATAATTGAAAAAAAAAACAAAAGAAAATGTTAACCAACTAGAGTGCTGCACCAAATTGACCTAACTGATAAATGGATAATCCTAGTGAGAGAAGTAGGGTTGCCAGGTGGCTTCTCCAAAAATACTGGACAAAATGGTGAATGGAGCAACGTACATACACCTCTCTTTGTTCCATGCTGTTAACTCCTCTCCTTGGCCCCACCCCCAGGCTCCCTACACCTCCTCGTGATTGGCTGCTGCTGGGTAATGCAGCCAATCAGGATGGAGGAAGCTGCCCCGCCCCCTAGCAACAGCCCTGCTCTCTCCCTGCTCAGGCAGGTAATACCGGTATTCACATACATTTCCAGTATTACCTCTCATTTTCTTACTGGACAAAGTGTCCAATACAGGACAGCCCAGTTCAATACTGGACACCTGGAAACCCTAGCTAGAAAGTGGGTGCAAAGCTGTGAATTATGAGTGAATATCAGAACAGAATAGAGGGCACAGAGAGGTGTACACTCAAAAAGATCTCAGTTGCAAACCACCCGTGTAAAACATAATATTGAATAAATCAATTAAAACATGTATCACTAATTTGAGTATGAACTGTAATTAAAAAGTAACTAGTGAGATAGGGGGACACAAGGGAGCTAACATAAATCGCAAGGGCATAAAACAAATGAAGAGCCAGAGGAAACAATATTGTATATTCACCTTAATAGGGGTGTATGCTCCCTGCCCAGAACAGTGCAGCTATGAGCGTACTGACAGAGTAACAAGTGAAAGAATAGGTACATACATAGAGTATATCCTATGCGAGTTATTGAGCATACAATTATTGCCCATTAAAAATTGTTGAACAAACGCTCAAAAAGCTGTGGTCGTACAGGTAGTCCTCGCTATCCAACGTTTCACTTTACAACGAATGGCACATCCAACACTTTACAATGCAACCCTATGGGCTGTTGTTCGACGCCGGAATGCGTTATCCAACGCCTGAATGTATTATCCAACGCTCACCGCCACTGATTAACATGGGACTCACTGGGCTCCCCTCCTCCCCCCCCTGTAAGAAAAAAGGGTCCGAAAACTATATTTCCAAGAATATACAATACATACGTGACCTCTAACCTGAAACATGATAAATATACCTCTTCCTGTTACATTGATGCTACAAATACATTATTTTGCTTACAGGGGACGTTCTGGTACAGGTTGGAAACCATACTGTAATAGGCTGGACTGAAAGCGAGCTCCGACATATATTGCGGAAGGTTCGTATCGGCATTATAGAACAGGTTCTGGTCTACAGAGATTGTATTGGTGTACCCCAGGGGTCGGCAACCTGCGGCTCTCTCCACTGCTACATGCGGCTCTCTGCAGGTTGCCGGCCCCAAGCTGCTGCCTCTCTCGCTCACTATCCTGCATGAAAACCTAAGCTGGCCTGATCAGCAGAGGGGGCCTGCTGGACGGTGTCCGTGGAGGTGCCTGTCCGGGCAGCAAGGGGAGGTTTCCCTGACAGGCATTTCCGTGTGCACCTTTCAGCAGGCAGCTCGGCAGGCCCCCTCCACAGGCCTCTAACAGGACCCCTCACTCCTCCATGGCAACCAGTAGGCAGCAGGCACTCAAATCCTCTCTTCCAATATCCCTGTCCCCTTTCTCTCCTCTTTCTTCCCATATCTCTCTCTCACTCCTCTGTCTTCCCATATCTCACTCCTCTCTCTTCCCATATCTCACTCCTCTCTCTTCCCATATCTCACTCTCACTCCCCTCTCTCCTTTCCCCTCTCTCTCCTTCCCCCTCTCTCTCCTTCCCTCTCTTTCCTTCCCCCCTCTCTCGCTCCTTCCCCCCTCTCTCTCCTTCCTCCCCCTCTCTCTCTCCTTCCTCCCCCTCTCTCTCTCCATCCCCACCCCTCTCTCTCCTTCCCCCCACTCTTTCTCCTTCCTCCCCCTCTCTCTCTCTCCTTCCTCCCCCCCTCTCTCTCTCTCCTTCCCCACCCCTCTCTCTCTCATTCCACACCCCTCTCTCTCCTTCCTCCTCTATCTTCTTCCTCCCCCTCTCTCTTCCCCCCTCTCTCTGTCACCTTCCCCCTCTCACTGTCACTTTCCCCCTCTCTCTGTCACCTTCCCCCTCTCTGTGTCTCCTTCCCCTCTCTCTTTTACCTCCCTCTATCCCCTCTCTCTCTTTCCTTCCCCCTTTTTCTCTCCTTCCCCCTTTTTCTCTCATTCCCCCCTCTCCTTTCCCATCTCTCTCCTCCCTCTCTCCTTCCCCCTCTCTCTTCCCCCTCTCTCTCTCTCTTTCCCCCCTATCTCTCTTTCCCCCTCTCTCTCTCCCCCCCTCTCTCTCTTTCCCCGCCTCTTTGGCACTGCTCATTTAATTTGTCCTTGGCCCAAAAAATTCTATTGGCGGATATATATATGATATGTGTGTATTTGGGGGGGGGGGAGGGGGTAGTGTGTGTATGTATTTGGGGGGGTCGTGTATGTGTTTTTTGGGGAGGGTAGCGTATGTATATATTGTGTATTTGTAAATGACACTGTTTTGCACAGAAAAACAATGAAAAAGACTAAATACAGGAACTTATTATTGTGAGATGCATTTTATTCCCCCACATATTTTGTTGTATGTTAATGCTTATACAGTATATACCTATTGGTGTGTGTAATATTCATGAATGTGTTGCGGCTCTTGGAATATTTTGGAGAGAGAATTTCTTTATAAAATGGCTCTTCTTCCTTGAAAGGTTGCAGATCCCTGGTGTACCCGAAGAATCGGCTGATGGGGATGGAACCTGCACAAAGAGGCCAGAGGAAATAGCAGAAGAAACATCCGTAAAATCAGTGGAATAGTAAGTGATATGCAAAGTTTCTGTAAGGATTCAGTGCCAGGAATATCCACATTCACTGTCTATATTTGGTATGGGGAGAGGGGCCATTTACTAAGTTTCGTAATGTAGTAAATATATACATTCTCTGTTGTATGAAAGGCATTGTAGGGATTGAATTGCTGGAGACAAGTCACTGAAGGTAGATAAAAAAGCAAGGCTCCAAAAAAGGTTTGGCGTGAAAATGATTTGACGCCTTTGTGTGCCGCTTTGGTGGGCCAGCGACAATCCTTGGGACCCCTCGACCTTCTCCCTCGCACTGGGTAGAGGTCTTTGTTTGTGTTCAAATCTGGCCAGCTGAATGGCCACTGCAAAAATGTCCCTAATTGGCCCAGAAGGCCTGGGGTGAGTCTGTGACGTAAGTACCCCTGCAAATGGCAAAATCCCTTGACCACACTTCCCTGATTGGTGTGGATTCAGGCCCATAGGAGATAATAGGATAGCACAACATAAATAATAGCAAAAATACATTTAACCTATAAAGCCATTAATTGTCACTGTGGCTACCTAGGCCCTCACAATGGGGGCCTAAATAGCCACATTGGCAATCAATGTTGATCTGTAATACAAATTGGATAACTTACCCCAGCTGAGATGAAGGCCATCCTCATCTTCATAGCTGAAGCCTCCCCGGAATAAATCATGCTGTTAATCACGTTCCGATAAATGTGGGAGCGTGTTGCACGGCGTGACAATACACAAACATGCGGTATTGTGACTATTATTTAAAAATGGATCCGCTATTTTTAACGGACGGGTAGGCGATGTGTGCAGAGGTTTAAAAGAAATAGAGAAAGTGGTCAAACCGGTGCTTCAAGGGTTAATTGTGTCCTTATGATATAATAAGCACCCTGTAGAAGGACTCACACCTTGATAAAGGGCGTACTGCCCGAAACGCGTAGGTGTGTTACTGCTACCTAAGGGGTCCTTCATGATCCATTAATAAATATTTTTCTAAATTTCCATGTGAGCCTCCTCTTGCGTTTTTTCGCAGTGCTCTGCCTTTTTCTCTTCTCCAGGGGTTTAAAAGAGGAGACGTACTGTAGTTTTAGGGGAAATCAAAACAGGCTTTTATTAGCCAACGGTTTTAAACCACAAAAACACTGCTTATGTTTCAGCAAAAAGGGAGTAGCTACCGATCGGGGAGAGGGAACTTCTCCAGCGAGTGTGGCATGTTATCTGAGCTTTGTAACTAGCTACACTTGCAAACTCGTTCAACAAGTGCCCCCAAATTCTCGATAAGTCACTTATCGAAGCTACTAGAATAGGCCCTATAGTCTTTTTAAAGGATTAACAAACCAGGTGAGCAGGTTAATTAGGACAGTCTGCGCTAAATTAACCTGCTCAGTGCTGGGCTCAAGCTCTCCACACAGGTTTCCCTGCGAAGCTAATTAGACAGGGAATGCCCCCTGTTAAAGCTGCAGGTTCAGTCTATATCCTGCATGTGTGGTTTTTTTAATAAATCAGTTCTGTAGTAAGAAATAATACTTTTAGCATTTTCTGTTTTTAAAAAAAACAACTTTGAAAGACCAATTTTCTTGTATTCTATTTTAACAAGCATTTGCTAAGGCACTGCCCCTTCATGGCCTGTCACAAACCCAGGCACACCCCTTTGTCAGCACTGCCCTCCCTCTCTCTAAACGTGCACTAGCATCTGGTCACATGATCTTCCTCATACAGTAGTACATTCAAGGAAGCTGGAGAAAAGGGATCAGCATGCATAGCAGCTCGGATAGGCGATTTCAAACTTATTACAGTGTTTTATTCCATTCATTGCACATGTATATAATGTAAAATTGTAATAATTCCCATTTATAGCAACGTGTATATGTGAATATTATTTAGATGTATATGTATGTTACTGAAATGTGGAGTGAGTGTGTAGGTAAATACACACAATACACTTCCACTGCATATATATATATATATATATATATATATATATATATATATATATATATATATATATTATATATGTATGTATATGTGAAGTTATGT